>NW_022985707.1:0-84946 GCF_902459465.1 Asterias rubens
CAATTTTGAACACGCAGCTTTGCGTTTTGCGCGAGAGCGGCGTGCAGCACGCGTACATCACAATTTTTAATTGTGTGTACAGCGCTGTCCTGGTACTTTCCCCTGTTGGTTAAAACGCTTTATAATACCTTGTATATTATTGTAATTTCACAAAGTCGTTGTTGATTTGGTCGTAAGCAACGTGGCTGCGTAACCAACTGTGTGTTTGATGAGCCTGCAAACCAAAATGCAATTTGCCCTTAAAGATGGCGTCTCTTGCAACTTTATCTCTAGTTTGAATGATGTTACCTGGGCCTGAACAAGGTGGCGTAAATTTCAGGCACCCGTCGGCCAGCTTCTCTCCACCTCTGTATACTATTAAACAAGCGTAGTTGTCGCCGGAACAGCCGTTCATTCTCCTCAAAATAAAACTCGGTGTGAAGACCACCTCGTCACCCTGAGCCCTGTCGGCGAAGCTAAGTACGTTGTACCTCGCGACCAAATCTTCCCTGCCAGGGCTGTCAGTGGCGCTTCCGTAGACGGACATTTTCCACTGGCCCGAATAAGCACCTGGTGTATACGCAGCTTCGAAACGGAACTGCACATTAATGTTGCTTTGACTGCCGCTGACCAATGTTGGAGTTGCAACGAAACCCCATGACGCTTTTCCCGTGCTTTGCGGGTTCTGTTCTTCTTCTCCTCCTCCTCCTTAAAAAAACCCAGACAAATACACTGAAATTACACTGAACGAAATCATTTGCACAACGAGTTGTCGCTGTCGTTGTCGTTGTCAGTGTCGTTGTCGCTGTCGTTGTCGTTGTCAATTTCGTGGATGAAATCATTAAACAATTAAAAAAAAAAAAAAAAAAAAACTACTTTTTGAACCGAAAGTGTTGATGGTTTTTTGACCGAAAGGGTATTTATGAATGAGAATCAAAGTGTGTTAAATCGCTTTTCAACTAGTGGTTTAAACCCACCGAGGCCTGGTTCTTGATAATTTACTTCGACTTCGTCTCGGTAAAATTATCAAGAACCAGGCCTCGTTGGGTTTAAACCACTAGTTGAATACCTCTTCACCACACATTGATTCCCTTAATTACCAATAGTGAAGCATTCGATTTCGCGCAAAATAGAATAGCTTGGTCGTTTGAAATTGGCTGCTGATTTTCCCGAAATTAACCAAAAAACCTACATTATTTCGTTCCCTCGAAATGCTACTTTACTGGACCGAAATAAAACCTTATTTGGAACGCAATAATATTCCGAGGGGCGAAAAGTTATTTTGAGGAATACAGATAAAATATTTATATTATTTCGGGGAAACAAGTTCGTTCCCTCGAAGTAATGGACCCTTCCCATGAAATATGCTAATCACATTCACGCATGCGTACAGACCCTGTTGGTTGGCAAACGCCATAGAGTTGTGCACTAAGCAGACGCGCAATCGCGTCTGCGTCACGCACCCTATAGCTGTGTACAAAAGTACATACGCGCCATTAGCCGTACACAAACATTCCTGGTTCTTCATGGACGCGTTAAAAAGTCACGTGCTGGTTTTAACGCTCTGAAAATGAACATTGAAAACATTCCTTAAACACACGGTGGGCTATATGTTGTTTGACAGGTTTGTCGCACAATTTTATAGAGTGACCCATATAGTTATGATAAATGACAACAAGCAAACTTCATAAACTCAACATAAGCACAAACGTATAAGTATAACAGAGGCTAATCATTTATTTTTCACCGGTATAGTAGCATAATGTCACTTCAGTGTGCACACAGACCGCGCATAATTTGAAGCATACAGTTAAGAAAACAAAGCAAATGCGTATTATATAATCAGTTTGGAGAGTAATTATGCCTGCACTAAACGTTGCTCTAGAAATGGGTTCATGTGAACGAGTGTTAAAGTATTAACTAAAGCAACAGTTTTGAATCCATTGAAGAGAGTCTGGTAACCTGACAACACCGTTACAGTTTATAATGTAAAACTATAAAGAGCTCGAGGTGCACTACAATTTTCCGTAACCGGTTGTTTCGGTTTTTAAAGAACTTTTTAAATAACTAGTTTCACTTATCTTACAATTTAGTCATTTCTTTTTATGCGCAAGTTCATTAAAAAAAATGTAAAGATGCGAATCACAATAGTAAAAAGTACAGATGTTAACAATATTATCTAGAATATTTAAAATGTAACATGCACTGAACACTAATACCAAGAACAGAAGTTAAAAGCTATCAACATAAATTATACATCAGCCGGCCAAAATGTCATTAAAACTAACATTAAGCCTTGCCGAAATGTGTCTTGAGCAACGTTTTGAAGGTAAGCCCGTATCTAATTGGCGATCCTGATAACATGTTGGGGAGAATTCCAAAGTTATGGGGCAACACACTCAAAAGCGCGATCTGGAATGATATTTATAACAATATTGTTTAAAAATAAATGGAGTTTCCCTTTACAAGCATAAGATAAACAATGTCGGTATCACTTGAGAGGAGTTGGACATTAAACAACGACTTTTAATCACCACCACTACCTACTAAACCTGTTCAATACCGTGCATGCAATAAACCACTATATAGCCTATAGGAGTATTATTAGACCCAAAGTCCCAATGAATATTATCATTAATACAGCATACGATGGAGGAAAGAAAAGAGTAAACCTGATAAACAGCCGAAATGAAGCTCATTCACATCAATGGTAATATTGCTAAAATTAAAAGGAAAAAGTAGGCCTACTTACCTACCTGTCAGCTTACAAGGGACTCAGTCTAGCCTGGGTCCCTTTCTCTTTTCTCTTTTCTCTGCTGCTGACTTATGGCTGCAGAGCAATTTGCAACCATCCTTTAGCCTTAAAAGGCATAGTTACATTAAATTACATGAATAATTCGGCTGGAGGAAAGTCTCGAAATTAAACCAAAATGATGTTTTGCTATACTATAACACCACTTTAAACGCAAAACCGCGTTCGTCCGTCTAGTGCGCCTTCAATGTTTTGGTACCAGGTACCAGCACGTGACCGCTTGGTACATGGCTGCGCACATGCCAGAACCCGCGTATGTACGAGCGGCCGATCTAGTTATTTAATTCTATATATATCTATGGTACAAAACAGCGCGATGTAGTCTGGTTCCCTGACCAAAGATTCCTTGACGTCTCTTGTTAAAAATCTTAGGTCAGGTATCACCCACGGTTAAATATAGAGCATGACGCAACTTGTCAGGGTCGGGGGTCATCTCCAGGGAAACCATGTCTGCACGTACTACTAGTTGCGATAACGTAGCCCTCCTCCCTACGGCCGCCAGGCCGGAGGGTTACGAGATTATTTTGATCGTCAATTAATGAGAATCTGGTTCAACACGTATAATTTCGACAGCTAGTCACCAGATTTTGCCCCATTTTTAACACTTTTAAAAATCATGAAATTTAATCCTCAATCAATGTCTAATGAACACTCAAGTCAAAACATCTTTGAAAAAATATTTTTGAAGAAAAAGGACAAAAACTTAACAGATCCCGGAGCGACTTCCCTGGTTTGTATATTTTGAACTTGTCGCATCGCTTTGCAAACGCTGTATTTAGGCACAACGCCTGCATTGTCAATAACTGGCATAAAAACTCCTGGATCTACGGCCGACAGGACTGACATACGAGTCCGTACCGAACATCAACGATACTGTCCGAATGTTGACGACAACACGTTCGGAACATTTCGGATAACTTCGAAAGAGGAGGAATTCCTCCTTTTTGGTCACGTGATTTTGGGTGATACCGGACCCTAAATTCGACAGAGCCTAGTCGGAGATTTTTGGGTCTGGGAACCAGACTAAGCGCGATGTTCCCTCATTTTTCCAACCAAAACGTTAGTGTGCACGCGCTATGTGCAATTTACATATTTCATGGGAAGGGTCTACTGGGCGGCTACGAACGCCTTCATTTGCTATTGAATTTACACATTGCATTACGTAATTTTCAGGGGCATTGGTTTTTGTACACAATTAATGGGTGCGTTCGTTTAGCTGCCCTGGTGTGTGGCGGGTTTTTTTCCAGGAGGAACGTGGGTAATTATCTGCACACGTTCGTCCTGGAAAGAAAAAACGACCACACGACGGGGTCGACCCAGGGAAGCTAAACGAACGCACCCACAGAGTGCGCAGTAAATGATAATAATAATAATAATAATAATAATAATAATAATAATAATAATAATAACAAGACTTTTGTAAATAAACAAATGAGTTTTCAACAAGGACTTGACATATATTATAGTATGTCCTGATGATGTCGCACAACTGTTGAGCCCTACAACACATGTAAAGCACCCCTCAAGAGTAAAATTGTAAATGTCCAATAAGTCGTACTTATTTGAAAGAATTCTCATTTAGCGAAATTTATTGCCTCCTTACGAAATTGAAAACAATTAAATCAGCAAAATCCAGCAGTCGAACCAGCTTTGCTAAATTAACGATGATTGTGTGTCACGAAAAAGAATGACGATTTTGCTAATCTTGAGAGAAACGGCTCCTCGGAAGTAACGTAGTTTTCGAGAAAGAAGTAATTTTCTATAAATATTTGAATTAATTTCGAGACCTCAGAATTAGATTTTGAGGTCCCGAAATCAAGCATCTGACAACTTCTTTGTTTTTTTCTTTACATTTTTATTTCGCAACTTCAACAACCAAAATTGAGTTCAAATTTTCACAGGTTTGTTATTTTGTGCAGATTATGTTGAGATACACCAAGTGAGAAGACTGTTTTACAATTACCAAATATGTCCAATATATCTTTAAGACAATTGGAAATAGTTATAAAAATATTTCAGCATATGCTGACAACTTACCATTTATACAGTTTGGCGCCTTAGTCGGGAAACAGTGATTTATAACCACATCTTCGCCTCTTGTGACATAGATACAGGCGTAGTTCTTTTCGTCCGGACAACCGCCAAAACCAGCCAGTACCGTCGTACCCTTGAAGTCGATATCCTTGGAAGAAGCCGTTTTGATCAGCTTAGCTTGAGGATTGTCGATGTTAACAGCCTCAGTGTTTGCGTAAGCAGATATCTTCCAGATATCTTTCGCATCGTTTTCAGACGCTGTTGCGTGAAACGAGTAAGTTACTGCATTTTTTGAGTCAATTGCAAGACCTTTTCCCCAACCCTGAACATAACCTGCGCCCAATGAGCCTGTGAAAGAAATGAGATATAAACAAAATATATTCAAATGGCTGTTGGGAATACATTGCTTTCAAAATGTCGATGATTTTTGTTAACGAAAGAGCTGTATCCGGTGTTTTATTATTATTTGCCTTTGGCAGGAGTGAAACATTATTTTGACATAATCTTAATGATGCAAGCACCGCATGAGCTCTAGGGCACAGTTGGAAAGCCTTGACAAAAGGCTACATCGCCCCTAGAAACTAATGCATGTTCCGCGAGAGCACTACAGAATAACAAACCTTGTACACAGCCCAAGAGAGCGATCACTGCGAGGAGTAAAGTTGCGCTGCCCATGTTGACAAGTTCGAATAACACTGAGACAAGAGCGATTTCTTTCTGCGTCTGTTCGGGGGTTGTTTGGTCGAGAGTGCTCAATCTTCAAAATCCTGCATTTTATATACTTATTGATACATACCCTAATCAATACAGGCCTGATGACAGCTGCCATTATTTTGTTTCACAATCTATTCAAATTACATCAATGTCCTTCGTAGATGTCCGTGGCCCTATTTTTAAACTCAATAGATTTAATAACAACTCTAAAAATGGAACCGCCTCCTTAAAAGTGTCATTGGAATATCACCCTACCCTGGGAATTGTGGAGTTGAATTAACTTTATTATAAAAATTTCAAGAGTAATTCAAGAGTCTTTCGTTTTTCAAATCTATACAAAATAAAATGTATAAACTAATAAATCCCCAGCTTCGTTCTTGTCACTTTCAAGGAAATTGATTGGTTGATATTTAAATGTTACTTGTCATGCTGCAACGATTGGTATTACGTACAAGCTTGTATACGCCTGCAACAGTGGACTTCTTATATCCCTTTTTTGTTCATATCTACAATTTTTTTTGCAAAAGCTCCCATGTTGCGTACATTGTTTTCCAATTGTGGAGCTTTTCCGAACCGTTGACTCTGTTTTCCTCTTAAGGTCCCCGGTTTGAATTTGTGTACCTATACTCAGGTTTACTTTGACTACATTACTTATAAATGCTCCCTAGGCGACTAGTGTCGAAGTATTAGTGTCGAACTAGTGTCGAAGCAATTATAATTTGACTGTTCTGTTGAGCTGCTATTAAAGGCAGTGGACACTATTGGTAATTACTCACAATTATTATTAGCATAAAACCCTACTTTGTAACGAGTAATGGGGAGATGTTGATAGTATAAAACATTGTGAGAAACTGGAAGTAATTTTCCACGAATTCGATTTCGAGACCTCAGATTTAGAATTTGAGGTCTCGAAATCAAGCATCTGAAAGCACACAACTTCGTGTGACATAGGATTTTTTTCTTTCATAGTTATCTCGCAACTACGACGACCAATCGAGCTCAAATTTTAACAGGTTTATTATTTTATGCATATGTTGAGATAAACCAAGTGAGAAGACTGGTTTTTGACAGTTACCAATAGTGTCCAGTGTCTTTAACGCTTTTCAACTACCCGGTTAACTGCACCGACACAACTACTACAATCTCAAAAATTCGAGTATTTGCTGCGTACACTACATAATGTCGCTCAAACGAATACGTAGGCCTACTTCCAAAACATTTTGTTTGTTATGTGAAATTGTTTGTCCTTTTGACTCTTGTCCTTTCAAGTTGGACTGACACACCTCTTGGTGACAGTGCAGGCACTTTTGTCAGTCCTGGCAAACCTGGATTGTTGATGTCTTTCTGTTGTCCTCAGTCGTGAAGTACTTTTTTAATGATTTTCCATTCCAAGTATATGTTTATATATGTGAAATGGCCAAATAAATAAAAAATAATATTAATAAGCACTATCAGTGACCAGCAGGCAACACCATGATGAATAAGCAGTGAACGTTTTAACGTTGCCTGCGCGAACTCCAGTTACGCAAAGCGAAATACACTGAATGAACTTGCCTAAAATATTTTAGTTTGAAACCCATCCTAAAGTTGAGAGGAGTACACTTCATACCTTTGCAAGATTGGTTGCTTCTTCCAATGACAAAGAAAACAATATTTACATTTGGATAGAAGACTATCACAATTGACGAAGTGTTTAGGGATGTCAGTAACCAACAAGTTAAAAAAAAAGGACCGAGTACTGATCCTTGGGAAACACCATAGGTATAAAACGTTTCCAGTTCGAATAGTTTCCTTCTAACAACAGCTGCGACTCAACGAAAACAAGTTTCCTTGCCGGCTCTGTTCAGAGCCCACACTCCCTTAAAAGAGATATTGTATTATGGTGGTACCCGCAAATTACTATTTAGTTATAGTTACTTCTTAAGTTTCCTTGGATGCCAAACTTACTTATGGATAACCGTTGAAAAGTGGATAGCCTTATGGATAGCCTTTGAAAAGTCGGTGTAGATGACTACAAACTAAACCTTCTCGTCCAGCCAACAATGAGACGTTATACAAATTCAAAACGAGGACTCTGTAACATAAGAAGACAATAGAGTCCGCGTTTCGGGAGAGGTCCAAAGTTGGAAAACGTGTACAAAACCAATGGGAGCTATAGCTGTTGGCAAAAAAATATTAACAAAAAAGGGGGGGGGGAATGAGGTCCGCAGTTCAAGGTGTATATAACAATATCGAAGTCCTATATAGCGCACGTATCTACCAAACAAGGTACTCAAGGCGCTGAGTATATACAAACTTTCAGAAAGATAGGTCATTGCAGTGATGAATTCTTAGACCCAACTATGTAGCACCTTATAAGGATTTACAAGGTGCTATACGGCGCATTAAGCAGCCACAGCCAGGAACACCGGGGCGAACCCCTTCTCTTTTCGATAAGTGCACTGGGTTCTTTTACATGCATTACACAAAACATGGGACCAACGGCTTCACGTCGCCCATCCGAAGGACGAAGCAATGGTAAGGTGTATTGTTTAAGGACACAGGTGCCACGGCAGGGGATTCGAACCCACACTTTGCTGATCAGAAATACCAGAGTTTGAATTCGGTGCTCTCTGATCGGCAACGATACTTCCACAGGCTTGGGGTGCATGAGACAAAACCACTCACCGGTTTCGGGAATTGATTCAAATTGAATTGAGTGTTGTTTTCGTTTTTCTATAGGGTAACCAAAAGTTAAAGAATGGTAATTTCTTGCATTTATAACACGTCTACACCCCCTCGTCCCCTAATCTTCTCTCTTATGTGGGGTAAGCGGATAGCGGATTCTAGGTCGTGATGGTCATGTCCCAGATGTTTGTGGTCAATATTTGCAGTATTTTTAAACGTCAAAGGCAATGGTGTTATTATCTCCTCCACCCACCTCCCATTGACCTTGCAACAGCTGGCCACTGGGTAAAGAATTCTGGTTGTTATGACTTTTCTCCTGTTGTTGTTTATATGTATGTTTGGCTTGTTTTGACTCTTATCCGAATAACACTATTGGTCGAAAACCAGTCTAGGTGAAAGGTGAAAATGGACAATGGTTGACCTAGGCCACTCTTAGGCGTGATCACCCTACAACTGTTAAACTGGACACCAACTTCCCCTAAACTGCTCAGACACGTGAATAAATTATACCGCTGCTCAAATATTCAACGGGCAGTTTTTAAAACAAACAGAAAAACGAATCGATTCTATTGGGTTTATTTAACTCGAAAAAATCATTCGATGATTCCACTGAAATCACAGATAGGCTAATACCCGGAGGTGTCAACTAAATAATATGTTGGTACAACTACACAACGAATGGTGTATAAATATAACAATGGCATTGAACACAAAAATAAGTCATGGAAATTAAAGAGAACCCACGATTGATTTTTCTCTAATTTGGTTCTATTTTAACGTTTACTGTAAGGCTATTGATTGCCGTGTGTATAATTCATCGACATAAATTATTTTTTGGGAGTAAAGCAGATAAAATGTTTTCTTTTTAATCGATCAAAAGCAAGTAAAATTGAAAACTGTATTTGAACACCAATGGTTATTTTGTTACCTTTGTGTGCCTACGCAATAATCCATAGCAACCACACAGGGACAGCTATTTTCAGAAAAACGAGCACCGTAACTTTTTTTATTTTTGGAGGGGGGACCTATACGCTCCTGTAGGACTTAGTGAAACTGTTTCAATGATATGTTTTAACAATGTACAAATATAACATGGTTTGAGGGTGACTAGTAGTCGATGTTAGCGTGCGCACTTGGTAACATTATCAAAATTAACACCTGGCACGTGATGATGAATGGACCAATTGGAACTCGACTCTCGGTCATGAATATGTATGAGGTATAGTAATACAAATAAATCTCCTTAACAAATTTATCAAAGATTTGTTAAGTGGCCGCCAAGCGGATAAGAGCACCGAATGTTTAAGCTCTGGTGCTTCTGTTCAGCAGAGTGTGGGTTCGAATCCCAGGCGTGGCACTTGTGTCCCTGAGCAAGACACTCAACTATTATTGCTTCTCTCCACCCACGGGTAAATGGGTACCTGTGAGGGCAGAGATGGTTCTTGGTTCTTGTTATTGATTTAACCTAGTAGTGCATATTAATGTTGCACAAACAGGCTGTATACTCCACGTGGAGCTAAGATGGTTTAAATAATAAGAAGACTTGTAATGCTCACATATCCACCCTGCTGGGTGTTCAAGGCGCAGTAAAACCAAAAACAAAACAAAAACAACTCACAACACAAAGACAAACAGACACAACAAAATTAGTCATTGAAAACCTGTGACATAAGATAAGTTTTGAGAAGAGACTTGAATTTTGCGGTACAAAGACAAGATCGAAGATTAAGTGGTAGAGAGTTCCAGATGCGTGGCGCGGCTGAAGAAAAAGACATGTCAACCCATGAGTGTCGAGACTTGGGTTCAATGAGGAGAAGCATAGAACTTGATCGAAGATTCCTTGATGGAGTGTAAACTTGAAGCAGTTCAGAAATATATAGTGGGGAACCTTGCCATTAAGAGCTTTGTGGACAATGAGCATCAGCTTGAAGATGATTCGTTGAGAGATAGGGAGCCAGTGTAGTTGTTTCAGAATGTGGGTGATAGAACAGGATTTTCTAGACAGTGTCACAATGCGGGCAGCAGTATTTTGGAGCCGTTGAAGTCGGGAAATCTGGTTGTTAGGAAGACTGTAGAGAAGATCATTGCCGTTGTCAAGACGAGAAGTAACAAATGCGTGAATGACCTTTTTAGTGGCACTTTTGTCCAAGTACTTGCGAATCTTACCTATATTCCTGATGTGATATGATGATAAACGAACAATGTTGTTGATGTGTGGAATAATTTAAGGAATGATTTAAGGCCCAGTGACCAGGGGTAATAATCTTGTGGAGTCCTTTGGACGCATATTATGTGAAAAGCGCTATAAACAAAAATTTTATTGTATAATTATAGTATTATTATGGAATTATTGAAGCTGAGACCATTTGACATCACCGAGGGTCTATAATGTTAACTGTTCCCCGATTATTAAGCAGTCACTGTTATTATATCGAATAACGACTCTTCTAATCAACAACACTCTGACTAGTCGGTGAAAGGTCGTCTGCGAAGAAAGGTTGCGTCGTGATACATATAGGGTGCGTTCGTTTAGCTTCCCCGGGTCGACCCCGGTGTGTGGCGTTTTGTTTTTCCAGGAAGAACGTGTGCAGATAATTACCCACGTTCGTCCTGGAAAAAAAAACCGCCACACACCGGGGTCGACCCAGGGAAGCTAAACGAACGCACCCAATATTGCGATATTTTCAGAGCGGGCATAATCAATTGACTATGACCCGGGCATAGTCACTATGACGTCATCTTAATAGAATTTGATAGAGGAAGACATGCTCTATCAAGAGATTTTTATTTCATTGATTTTTGGAATGATACATTATTTCAAAAACTGGGTCAAAGGTCACGATTAAAGATTACAGTAACCTACATTTCAGGAATTTTATTTTTGACAAAAGAACTGATTTGAGCATGCAATTTTCATCATTTTGATACCAAATTTGCATATATGTGATGAGAATTGACATGGTTATGACATATTTTTGCCAAAAAGGTGGTATTTTACCCTAAAAATTTCAGATTTTAGTGGTTTCTGCCCTGACCACATGGTAAGTCCGATCGGGCTAAAAATTGCTGTGCATTCACTGCACGTTTTGACATATCTTGTGTTGCGCTACGATGTTGTTTGGTGGATTTATGGACACTTGAGTGGCTTAAGGTCGAATTTCAAAAGTTGCAAAAGCCCCTATTCACCCCAATTCCAAAAGGGAACTCACATAAGCATCACACTCAGACAAAATCAAGACAAAAGACACAAACTCGTTTCGTTTACATGACCATGAAATTAATTGCCGTATCTTTAACTCTAAAACTGCTGTTATCCTGTCCTCCATTCTTGGTGTGTCCTCCATCATTGTCCTGAACGGCAAGGAGTCGTCTTCTCATACTCTCAATGAGACATCTGATCTGTCCCTGGTCAATCCCCTGCCATTTCCTGATCAGGATGCGTCGCAAACCCCTCGAGAGTGGTGTCAGGCTTTATGGACTTGTTCACTTTCTTCTGCTGCAGAAGTCACCCTCGGACGGCCACTCCTTGGCAGGTCGTCCACATTTCCCTGAGCTTGGTAGCGATTCCACCATTTACTGACGTTTTTACCTCGCATCGACGTACCGGCTTCTATCAAACCAACGATCCATCCTCTTTCCTGTTTGGTCGTTTGAGCCATCTTTCCTGTTATCTTGAAACACCTTTCCCTGTCTTACCATTGTTGTATGCCTCCCATCTTTGACCCCTTTGCTTGATACTGACAATTATTGGTGAGTATGTTCATCGCAACCGATTTATCCAAAACGCGACCAAAAAAACATCATTTATAAAAGGCGAGCAAAAGAAACGCCGATCTTACTCGTCACAATACAACGATTTAGCTTGAATAGGGGCTTTTGCAACTTTTGAAATTCGACCTTAAGCCACTCAAGTGCCCGTAAATCCACCAAACAACATCGTAGCGCAACACAAGATGTGTCAAAATGTGCAGAAATTAACGGTGACTCGAAATGAATAATTATTTTTTGGCATACTGTTTCAGGTTCCGATATATCTGACCATTTGTAAGTGTTTAGATACTTTATTGGCGCAGTTTACTTTCATTAATGGGCGAATTCCTTAAAGAGATGTTGAAACAGCAGCCACATGAGTTTTGTTAGGACAGCTTCTCTATACACGGAACAGATTCAATGCTTATTCAATCTTCCAACTGTTCTGGGTATAATAATTCAAAAGGCAAAATCATTTATATTTTAATTTAGTGAAATCTGTGTAGATGAGAGTGACGAGATCACAGTAAACGGCTATCCAGGGCTTTTTCTTGGGGGGGTGGTGGGCACAGTGTTTAGGGGATTCCTAGAGTGGAGCAAGCCCTTTGGGATGACGGTCCCATATTATTTTTGGTTGGTCCTAGTCTTGGCACAAGACGTAAGTGCTCGATATTGGACAGTGAAATCGCTAAAGCGCGCCCTCTTACGGTATGATTTAACCAATTTGACTGACGAGCTTGAGGTCTAGACTAGCCTTGCGAGCAACTAGACTGGCCCCTGCCTTTATCCGCAAGGATAAAGATACATAGGTACCTGCTCTTCAGTTCAAGTGATTCCATTGGATACAATGATATCATATACAGTGCCTAAAAGGTAGAGGGTGCGTTCGATTAGCTTCCCTGGGTCGACCCCGATGTGCTCATCCAAGTGGCGTATTTTATTTGTTTCCAGGACGAACGTCGTGGGCAGAAGATTACCCCACGTTCGTCCTGGAAAAGTAGCCTATTTTGTTTTCCAGGACGAACGTGTGCAGATGTTTACCCACGCTCCACATGGAAAAAAACCAGACACATCATCACGTGAGCCTTCCCGTGGTGACGTCAGTGCACCTTTGGTCATCCCCAAGTGTCCCGCTTGTGGATAGGGTCACTAGGGGCTGACCTGAGCAAGTCGCCCAAAACAAGGCTAAAAGCCACTCTAGGTTTAGGGCTACAAGGAGGAAAACATAGACATGCAAAAACTCAGTGGAGCTGAAGGTAGGAATTTGAAATCAGTGAAATCAGTGTTAGGCAAGTAAACTCCAGACATGGCAAGTCCGGATTCTTTTATGTTTTTCAACATTCAACATGTTTTCATGTTCAAATGTTCAAGTGTCTCACAAAACATCTTTCAATCCTGAAGTATCACTCACAAAACAGAAGAAGATGCCGTATCAGTAGTGTCTGTTCAAATAAAACAGTTCTGATAAAAATTGATTCTCATTTTGATTCTGGTATTGTAAATAAAATACCGGTCCAGAAAATATTCTGAGCTACAGAAAGTAAGCTTTCCATATCTGTGTTTTGATTGGTCCGAGGTGATGTTTGTCAGCTACACCCACATCACCTCGAACCAATCAAAACACAGACGAAAGCTAAGGCGCTGGTTCTGAAAAGCCAGTACCTTTTTGTAGAGGACACAAAACACAACGTCCACAGATTAACACCAAACTCAAAGAGTTTGAAGATAATGGTGGTTGAAAGCTTCTCCTAAAATATTTCGTCTTTGCTGAAGTGCTGTAGTTTTTGAGAAACGAATAAAACAAGTCAAGAAAATAATTTTCGTGATATTGTTTTTACTCATTTCTCAACTATATACAGCAAGCACCTCAGCAAGTTGTTATTGTTTTTATTTTGTCAGCTACATCCAACAGCGTAAGCGCCAATGACAGGATGGATAAAAACATTAAACTACAATAAAATTGCACAATAAAATTAATTATTTAAAGACCCTGGACACTATTGGTAACTGTCTTCTCACTTAGTGTATCTCAACATATGCATAAAATAACAAACGTGTGCAAACTTGAGCTTTAAAAAACATCTTGTCACACGAAGTTGTGTGCTTTCAGATGCTTGATTCAAATTCGTGGAAAATTACTTCATCTCGAAAACTATGTCACTTCAGAGGGAGCCGTTTCTCACAATGTTTTATACCATCAACCTCTCCCCATTACTCGTCACCAAGTAAGGTTTATGCTAATAATTATTTTGCGTAATTACCAATGGTGTACACTGCCTTTAAACAGACAAAACAAGTAATATTTTAAGGGAAGCTTTCTACCATCACTATCTTCAAAAGGTCTAAGTTTAATGTAAATCTGTGGAAATTATGTTTTGTTTTACAAAAAGTACTCAGATCCTAATTAAATGACAAAGTTGATCAAAATATAAAAACGCCAACAAATTAAATCAATGGAGTCTGAGATATGCAGAATATGATGTTAATAGTTAAATTTTGTCAGCCGAAATAATTTTCAAACGTTGCTTCTCACAAAACGAGATATTAAATTCGACCCAAATCACCAATATAAGAGCATCCAGTTAACCAAACCTTAAGAAATGTACAGTTAACTTAAAAGTATAGAGAGGGGAAAAAGTGCTTGTTATATAATTATTTTACTCTCACTGATGGAGTTAAATGAAATTGTCGTTGTAAAAGTGGGTCTTCGCATTTCTAAGCAAATTCGCACATGATCATTTCAACAGAAAGGCATACTTGTTATTTTTGTTTTTAGAGACAAGTACCCTCCTTTAACGTATCACATAAAATAACAAAAATCAGTGCAAATTTGTGCCCAACTGGTCATCGAGGTAACAAGGAAATAGTTGAAGACCACACCAATGTGTTGTTGAATTGTTGGCTTTCAGATGCTTGAAAAAAACTTCGTGTCTGAAGTCTTTCTCATATTTAAATAATGAGAGTGAAAACAAATTTTCTGTAAAACTAAGTAAATTCAAATGGTGTCGTTTCTAACAATGTTTAAGAATATCAACAGCTCTCAAATGCTTTTATTAACCAAGTAAGTTTTAACCAATAGTGTCAAGGGCTATACCCTCTCTTTAACAAGACGTTTGAGTGTTCCAACGTGCCGGCCACACTTGGAAAACATCCACTAAAATAGTACCTTTAGAAATTATGCCATGCAATTTTCTCCCGCTGGCTTCATTGTCAAAACCACTGCACGGATCCACATTGGTAACTGCATGGTTCCAATTTGACTGCATATGAACAAATTCAACAAAGTTTCATGAAAGAAAGGCCATCCTCAACCGTTTTTAATTAAAACATTAACTAACTTATTGATGGAGGGAATTACGTTGTCCCCTGGTTTAAACCATTCAGCCATGTCGCCAGTTTGAATACGTCTTGCAACAAACTACTTTCTTTATGTTTAACTGCTACGATACCCTGTTTCCAATTTCTTCGTGATATCTTTATAAATGATTCAAGATGATGGAGCGTTATTCAGCCACCCGTCAAACGGTTTGACCAAAGAGACCCTGAGAGACGTTCCTGCTCTTCCATGCTAATGCGTAAATTTGTTGGTTCCGTTTTAAGGATTTTTATCAAGTTTTCCTTTTTTTAAACCAATAATCTTAAGTCATAATATCCCCAAAACACCACAAATACATAACGTGTAAATAGAGAGGCTTCCGCCTTTTAAACTAATCTTTGTTCTTGGTCGTTGGTCGTACTCCTACTTTACCTGCGTTGGTCTCCACTGGTACAATCGCCTAGCCTTGTGTAAGAACTGTAAACAACATCAGACACCAGAAGAAGAAAATGAGAGTGAACAATCATATGAGAGTATATAAACAAATAGTTTGTCATGGAGGGTTTTTCCTCAAAGATGCCGATTATTGGATATTATGACATTCCTTTGAAGTTTCTTTGTGATTGGACTTTTATTTGAGATGGACACATTATTGAAAGGTGCTCACTGAAATCTTTTTACATGTGGTGTAATAAAAAGAGACGCAATGGGTGAAGTCACGTATTGATACAAAAATTAACATCTTAAGACAATGGACACTATTGGTAATTGTCAAAGACCAGTCTTGTCACTTGGTGTATCTCAACAAATGCACAAAATAACAAACCTGTGAAAATTTGAGCTCAATTGGTCGTTGAAGTTGCGAGACAACTATGAGAGAAAAAACACCCTTGTCACACGAAGTTGTGTGCTTTCAGATGCTTGATTTCGAGACCTCAAGTTCTAAATCTGAGGTCTCGAAATCAAATTCGTGGAAAATTACTTCTTTCTCGAAAACTACTTCACTTCAGAGGGATTCGTTTCTCACAATGTTTTATAATTCACAACCTGTCCTCATTATTCGTTACCAAGTAAGGTTTGATGCTAATCGTTATTTTGAGTAATTACCAATAGTGTCCACTGCATTTAAGGTGCTGAGATAACACAAATATAATTGTTTTTTTGAACAAATGAGCGTTCAATTAACACCTTGGTGTAAATCTATCCTTTTTGGGTGTATGTGCTTCTTTGTATGTGAAAACCCATAGGTATTAATTTCAACACTCGGTGCGTTCGTTTAGCTCCCCTCGGTCGACCCCGGTCTGCCCCGGTACGTTCGAATAGCTTTGACGGGGCTCACCCGGGTCAGCCCCAGAGCCCTGCTTGTGGAGTGGGTCACTTGGGGGTGACCTGAGGTGCATGCCGTCACCACGAGAGGGCGAGTGTGATCGTTCGATTAGCTCTTGTCAGGGGCCCACCCGAGTGAGCACTGCGGGGTCGACCCAGGGAAGCTTATCGAACGCACCCATAGTCTTGGAGTGGGGGAATCCATATTTTGAATTGTTACCTCGGCAATCTGGAGAAAACTTCAAGCATCCCGTGTTTTTCTGTGCTTCTCCTTTATATACTATGAAACAAGCGTAGTTGTTACCGCCGGAACACCCGTTCATTCCCGTTAATACCGCGTCCGGTTTGAAGTTCACATCGTAACCCGCATCCTGGTCGGCTTGGCTGAGTATTTGGTCCACCTCGATCAAATCTTCCCGGCCAGAGTTGTCGGTGTCGCTTCCGTAGACGGACATTTTCCATTTGCCCGAATCGCCAGGTCGTTGAACGTGCAGACCTTTGTAAAAGAACTTCACCTCGGTTTCACTGGCGCTGACGAGTTTGGGAATTCCACGCAAGCCCATCCACTTCCCGTAATCATTTGTGTCCTTCGCAACTTATAGAAAAGAAAAAAAGAAAAATACAACATTATACACTGAACGTTACTGGATGTATGAATGAAGACTTTGACTTTTCAAAAGGAACGTTATATAAATGAAGAGCTGTTCCATTGAGTTTACAACAAACACATAATTGCTTAAGACAAACAAATTAAAACAGAAACCAACCGAAGCTGGCGCGGTCGCAGAAATAAACTAACTTATATTTACCAGGTAATTTGGTCCTTGAAAATGGTGAAAATGGCGTTGTTTATTGTATATTTGGTTTGCGGTAACACCATGTGTGTATCTACTTGCCAGGTAGAGTTGTTCTTAGGGAACTGTCTTGCTTTATTCTACTGCCGTGGAGTAGATAATCGGAGGTTCTGGAGACTTCTCAGTTCTGAAAAGAACTGTCCTGCTTTTTAACTATTACCAGGGCGGATGATAGAAATTAGACTGGACTACTACTTTAGCTTATAGGATCGTAATATTAACTGTACAATTGAAGTCACCGCCCACTATTTATGTGGCCGTCATTGTGCTGAGTACAATGGGTGCGGAGAGCATCAATGCACTGAATAGCGACACTGTCAGTTTGCGGGATTAATACATTGTAAACATGATGTTGTGGAGTCCAACACAATTTTATTCTACAGAATCTGATTTTTGAAAAGAGTGTTGGAAGTCAAAATATCACATTTACAAGTTTTTGTAACTAGTGTAGTGACCCCTGCCCCGCGAGAGTCACCCGGCGCGCAGTGGACGTGGTAAGGCCAGTGATCCCAGCACGAAGATTCTTCATTTAGTTTATAGGTTTCCTGCAGGACTTTGAATTGTTACCTGGGCAGCCGGCGGGTGAGAACTTCAGGCACGCGCTGTTTATCTTTTCTCCACCTCTGTATACTATGAAACAAGCGTAGCTGTCAACGCCACACGCGTCCAATCCCTTTAAAACCACAGTCGGTCTGAAGTTCACGTCGTCACCTGCATCCTGGTCGGCTTGGCTGAGTATTTGGTCCACCTGGATCAAACTGTCATTACCCGCGTTGTCGGTGGCGCTTCCGTAGGCAGACATTTTCCACTTGCCCGAAGTGCCAGGGAGATGCAAGCCTTGGTAGATGAACTTCACCTCAATGTCGGTTGTACTGCCGCTGACGACGTTGGGAATTCCACGCAGGCCCAATATCTTCTTATGACTGATGACCTCGCTCTCGCCTTGTACTAAAATAAAACAGAAACAGACCAGTACTACTTCACACATTAATAGCGCGCAACGAGTTGTTGTGGTTGCTGTTGTTGTTGGTTGTTGTTGTTTTTGTTTTTGTTTTTGGTTTGTTTTCAGGCGTTAGCCTTAAGTTGTCGATGGAGCCCTTAAAGTGAAAAGATTAAAAAACAAAGGTTAAAACACATTTCGACATCATTTTGTTCCCTCAAAACATTATGCTACTTTCCTGGGATTGAAAAAAAAAATCAGATGGAACGCAATAATATTCCGTGGGGGCGAAGTGTTATTTAGAGGGAACGAAATAATTATATTATTCAGGGGGAACAAAGTTCGTTCCCTCTAAATAAAAAAGCTGAAGGGCGCCAATCTACTTTGCACAGATTGGGGGTGGGGGGGGGGGGGGTACGCATGCCCCGTAACATTTTAAATGTCCTCATAATGTGCCTTATTTTTGACCGCGCGAGGGCGATATAAATAGTATTTTTATCACTTCCGGGGGTATACGCGATTCGCCCTGCACAGATTAATAGGCGTTCTGTCACTTTTGTTGCGCCGTACTTTCAATTTGCTTTAGAGGTGGATTATAACGGCTCCTTTAAAAGTCTTATTGTCCGTGATGGATCAGATGTCTGTGGTGCTAATGTGTTCCAATCTTTAATAGCTGTTTTGGGGTAAGAAAGAATATAACCCCGGAAGTGATTGAGAGCGCCCTCACGCGGTCAAAATATGGCCCATTTCGTCTTCGCAAGGACGTTGTTTCTACATGCACGGCAATTCAAGGGTGTGGCACACAGTAATAATTCTGGTCGTTGACAGTACCAAACGTGTCCAGTGCTTTTAACCCTGCGTGGCACTAATATTGGACAGCAGCATTCTCTCAATTATTATGTAACAGTTTTAATATTGGCGTGTAATCCATTTTGTGGAGTACACTGTTAAAACATCCGTAAATTTACGGACTCCGTAAAGTGAAATATTCCGTAATTTCGCCTTAATTTTGCCGGTATTTAACGTACTTTCCGTAAATGCAAATATTCATTACGCTAATGAGCATAATTACAATCAACCACATTTTGGTCAAACACCTTTACATAATAAAGTATTTGTAAGAACATACTTTTATTTCAGCAACCACCGTGTACACAATAAGGGACTTTTTAATTTACGGAATGAAACAACATGTCCGGTAGTTTTTGCTGCAAGGAAAAAAAACGTATTCCTGCAGCAAAATTACTGCAAAAGTTGTTTTATTCCGTAAAATATAAAGTCTTTTAACGTTGGTTTGTACATGTGTAGGCCTACACGGTTGTGGCTGAAACAACAATATTCAATTACATTACTTTATTATGTGCGGTGTTTGGGCAAATGTGGTCCATTGTTACGCTAATTAGCATATTTAATATTTGCATTTACGGAAAGTCCGTAAAATAACGGCTAAATTATGGAATATTTCACTTTACGGAGTCCGTAAATTTACCGAAATTTTTTAAAACAGTGTGCACATTCAGTACAAATTATCGGTTTGTAGAGTTTGTACATACACTTGACGCCAATAATACATGCAAACGCTAACATTATGACAGTTTTCAACAGACGGTTTATAATAGCAGTTAACACGGAGCCACATGGTCTGACTTATCCTTACAACAACTTATTATCCTTGCCCAATCAATTTTTCAATCAAATAAAAAACCAGGGCACTGCTTACTGTGAAAGTGTCGTGGCCGCGAGCTGTTAAGAGCACCGAATTCAAACTCTGGTGTTTCTGATCAGCAGAGTGTGGGTTCGAATCCCCAGCCGTGACACTTGTGTCCTTAAGCAAGACACTTAACCATTGCTTCGTCCTTCGGATGGGACGTAAAGCCGTTGGTCCCATGTGTTTTGTAACGCATGTAAATAAACCCAGTGCACTTTAAGTAATAACGAAAAGAGAAGGGGTTCGCCCCGGTGTTCCTGGCTGTGGCTGCTGTATTCGCCGTAGCACATTGTAAACCCTTATTATAAAGTCACATAAACAATTTGGTCTCGATCAGTATCCATCACTGCAGCAACATAAATATCGTTCTGAAAGTTTGTATATACTCAGCGCCTTGAGTAGCTTGTTTGGTAGATAAGTGCGCTATATAAGACTACGATATTATTATTATTAGAGCCATTGAACAAGTATACAGAAGAAGCCGTCTGAAAAGCACATGGTTCCTTTCACCCAGTAGGCCTAGTAGCTAAGGTAGACACTCAAAAAAAGAAAGCACCTTTTTGCCATTTGTATTAAAATTATAATAACAAACCTGCTGCATTGCACAAGAAGACAGCAATCACTGCAACGAAAACCGATAAAGTTGCGCCGGCCATGTTGAAACCGAGTCCAGAGCGGTTACTTTCTGCGTGTGTTTTCAACTAAGAGTCGAGAGTGCTCAACCTTAAAAACCTGCCACATTATATACATTTTGATACACACATTAATCAATAATGGCCTGATGACATCTGCCTCTGTTTTTTTCACAAACAATTAAAATCTCGGTAATGTCCTTCGCAATGTTCGTGGCCCGTTTACTCCAATTTTTTTTTTAATCAATTGAATAACTCTAAAAATAGGTGTAATTGGAATGCTATCACCTTTAATACTTACCCTGGGTTTTGTGGAATTGAGTTTAGAGTTCAAGGGTAATTCAAGAGTCTTTCGTTTTCAAATCTTAAAAAAACCCATAATAAACAATTATAAATTCAACTTCGCTTTTGTACCTATCATGCTACAACGAACAGTGATACATGAGTAAAGCCTTGGCAACTAGTGCGACTAGTGTCGAAGTCGCGACTTCATATTGATTGCAACCAAAGATCGTATATAGTGTCGTAGTATAGGCGCCTAACAATGCTGCGATCATTGATTGCAACACAACGACTACAACAAGTCGACGTTTGCTTCGTGCATTGCATAGTGGGTGCGCTCGATAAGCTTCCCTGGGTCGACCCCGCAGTGCTCACTCAGGTGAGCCCCTGACAAGAGCTAATCGAACGATCACACTCGCCCTCTCGTGGTGACGGCATGCTCCCCCAGGTCACCCCCAAGTGACCCACCCCACAAGCAGGGCACTGGGGGCTGACCCGGGTGAGCCCCGTCAAAGCTATTCGAACGTACCGGTCAGACCGGGGTCGACCCAGGGGCTAAACGAACGCACCCAGTATGTCGCTAAAACGACTATGTAGTCACGAAATACAACAGATGGATTGTACATGACGTCATTGACCGCCATCTTTGATGAAATATTCACGCGTGTAAAGGCTATCAATGGGTGCGTTCGATTAGCTTCCCTGGGTCGCCCCGGTCTGCCCCCGGTACGTCCAAATAGCTTTGACATCATTCCAGGGGCTCACCCGGGACAGCCCCAAGTGCCCTGCTTGTGGAACGGGTCACTCGGGGCTGACCCGAGGTGCATGACGTCACCAAGAGAGGGTGAGTAATGGAGAGCTGTAGATAGTATTAAAACAAAGTGAGAAACGGCTCCCTCTGAAGTAACGTCCGTCGATATATCAAAAAATTAAATACTCAAAAACTCGATATTTTTTTGACATCGAAATTGCCGATGTCACTATTTTAATCATATCAAAATATCGAAAATTTCGATTAATTTAAGAACTGTTTTTTAGTTGGCTTCATCCTGAATCCTGACGGGGGAAAAACTCGATTAATCGATTTAACTCGATATTGAGTTTTCGATATATCGGTTATTAAAAAAAAAATGACATCGACGGACGTTACCCTGAAGTAATATAGCTTTCGAGAAAATCAGATTTTGAGGTCTCGAAATCAAGCATCCGAAAGCACACAACTTCGTGTGCCAAGGGTGTTTTTTCTCTCATTATTATGTCGCAACTTCGTCGACCAATTGAGCTCAAATTTCCACAGGCTGTTATTTTATGCATGTTGAGATACACCAACTGTGAATGTCTTTGACACTTCCCAATAGTGTCCAGTCTTTAAACGATGTTTTTTTGAGTTGACGTTATTACAAAGAGAGTAGTCGTTTTTTGCGTGGGGTTACAATCAATCGGCTCAGGAAATTGGTTAAGTGTGAACTAATTTGAGTTTGTCCCTCCTCAAGGGCAAATTAAAAAGATAACCTTATGAATGTGTGAAAGGGTTTAAATAATACATATCTGACTAAGTAATTGGTCGATGTCGTGCCATATTTCAACCACGAAAACAGAAATCAATTAATCATTTATATATATAAATATAATAATCAGCCCCCACATCAACAAAAACAGAAATATAGGTCTATGTTGTGGGTCAAGCATTGTGTTTTCTAGGACGTGGTGGCTACGTGTCCCTGAAGCCAACTGTAAGTATTTTTATGGCGCACGTTGTTAGCGTTTTCAGGGGAGAGAAGACCAATAGTAAATACACTTGTTTCCAAGAAATAGTGACAGACAGAATAACGCTTATAATTACAGGAGGTTGAGGTTTTATAGAAAAAAGAAACTGATAAAGTGAGGAAATTGTATTAATTTTATTTGCGCAATTTGAAACGTCGGGGTGCTGTGTTTTAGATGATGAATGTATAGACAGTAACAAAAGAGTAGCAGGACTTGCAATCACAAGGTCGTGGGTTCGAATCCCCCAGCTAACTGCTGATCTCAATGACTATAGAGTAAATATTGTCGTTTAGTTAATGAATCACAATTTCTTGATTTGTGTAATTCATAATCATAGACGTTAAACCAATGTTTGTATGAGAGAGAGATTGGCTGCTGCCAGCTTGGTGTTTATAATTATCCCTTTGTGGGAGTTTGCCGAGTTCCCTTGATGTGGATATCATTCAAACAAACAAACAAGAACAAAAGAGGGACAATAGGAGGTCCACGGTTGCAGGCGTACACAAGCTTGTAAGGGTGGGTTCGATCAGCTGGCCCTTTGATGAGTACACCTGGCAAAAGAGGGACAATAGGAGGTCCATGGTTGCAGGCGTATACAAGCTTGTAAGGGTGGGTTCGATCAGCTGGCCCTTTGATGAGTACATCTGGCAGGAAGGTCTGCCAGGTGTACTCATCAGGGGCCCAATTTCATAGAGCTGCTAAGCACAAACATTTGCTTAGCATGACATTCCTTCCTTGATAAAAACAGGATCATACCAATCGAATTTCCATTTGTTGCATATTGTCTGTAGCTGGTATTCAGTTGTTGTTTGCTTATCCTGAAAATCGCGTAGTAATTTGGTTGGTAACTCTGTTTTTATCGAGGCAAAAGTGTCATGCTAAGCAAATTTCTGTGCTTAGCACCTTTATGAAATTTGGCCCAGGTGAGCACCCTACAAGTGCTGAACACCAACCTCCCCAAACATTCATACCATGTGCAACTTGTGACAGCCGACTATAGAACTTCTTTTTGTAAACCAATACCCATCTAATCGTGAGGATAAAGACGGGGAACCGGTCTAAAGTCACGCATGGTGCGTAGTAATCCAGGGCCCAATTTCATAGAGCTGCTAAGCACACACATTTGCTTAGCATGAAATGTCTTCCTTTATAAAAACAGGATTACCAACCAAATTTCCACTTGTTTTTCAGGTTAAGCGAACACCAGCTAAATAATAAGTAACAAGCAATATGCAACAAATTTAAATTTATTTTGTAATCCTGGGGTTTTTTTTATCAAGGAAAAAAATTCATGCTAAACTTTTTTTTGGTGCTTAGCAGCTCTCTGAAATTGGGCCCTGCATTGTCTTTCGTAACATATGTTCGTGTAGCCTGAACATCTGACGTCACACTCCGATGCTCGTGAATAACGCCAGAGACCGGCCTCCAGCGCTGCAGCCGGCGTGTACATGCACCTTTGACCTACATTCATTTCACATAGAGATACGCAGTCATCGGGTTGTACCAGAGCATCACAAAACAAGTTTTTCTGGTGGTGGCACGGGATTGGGACTTGAGTAAAGTCTAGTGCAGTCTCGGCGTTTCGGACAGTACCTTCTGCTTCAGGGGGTGTGGGTGGACTTTACTGATCAGAAGTAAGGCCGAGTTATAGTCGGTCGCGCGATGGTCGGGCGTCGGAAATCTTGACGCGCGATCATAAAAAGACACGGTTTTTAGGCCTCAGTCTTAGGATTGCGCGCAAGATTTCCGACTATAAACCGGCCTGTAAGACTACTAAACTAACTTTGGGGAAAAACATAATATTATGTCAATGTTTTAATTTATGTATCACAGTGGATGACAAACCTGTTTTCTTAAAGTCACCTGGAAATATAATTTTTTTTTCTTTCAAACATGAGAGTATATGTTTATGAACAATAAAACAATTTTTTTATTAATTGTTTGTCACGATTTATATGTTTGAAAAAATGTATATAGTTGTTTTGGGGGCTGACTCCGCCTTCCCCTTTTGTGACGTCAATCGAGGCAGACTTTGCCTGCAAGGCGTGTATTAAACACACGTGCAAAGTACATGAACGGTCCAGGTCGTGTGTTTGTACGTTTCAAAAAAGTGTTTTCTGCATTCAGCAGCATTACACCTGGTCGGCATTGCCGGAAAAAATGCAAAAAACTCTTTTTTTGAAACGTACAAACTCAAGACTTGGACCGTACATGTACTTTGCAAGTGTGTTTACTCTACGCATTGCAGGCAAAGTCTGCCTCGATTGACGTCACGAACAGCGCCCTCTCGGGTCGGGGCTTACTCTTAAATTTGCAAATAACATAATAACTAATTTTTTAAAACCTTAGTTAACTGTTTATTCACATTCCACTCATCAAAACAAATATATAGTGACAAAAGCTTTATTTTGAAAATATACCACTTCCAGGTGACTTTATTAACAAGAATTTGTTGTTAGTTTGATTCAACGATTGGGTTTGGCTTTGGATTCGGCTCAGGCTAGCTTGGCCCCGCGGTTGTTTAGACAATCGCGCGTGTTTTGCGTAAATACGCCCAGGAATTCAGACAAGAGGACGGATTCTGAAGCCGAATCCAAAGCCGAAGCCGTTGTTCCGAAAAAGGCCATAGAGCAAGATTGTTATAGACTGATCCCGTCTTTATCCGCCATGGTTTTACAGACCCAGTAATTTCATTAGATATGAATAATAATAATATTAGGGAAATTTAGCTGCACGTTACGTGAGCAAAATCGTGAACGTGAAAACATTTGTTGTTAAACAATCTCACGTTTTAAGCATACGTGAAGTTACCATTTTTCACGTCAGGTATGTACGTGCAGACGCAATATTACGTGAGCATGCAATAAGCCCAAAGTGGTAACGTCACCTAGAAACGACAACATTTTCTGACGTTCACGTTTAGTGCTCGCTTTATGAATCAAGGATTCCTCAATGTGCCTAACAACATCCACCAAAGCTAAAAACAAATTAAAATGTTTGCCTACAAGTCTATGTTATGAGATATCGTACAGACACAATTATTTTTATCGGATCAATGTGCTCTGACGTAAGCTTTCCATATCTGTGTTTTGATTGGTCTGAGGTGATGTTTGTCAGCTGCACTTTCGGTCGTCACGTGTGGGTGTGTGTGTTCATGTGGGTGTACATGTACGTGTACGCGTACATCTAGCTAGCCTTTAGTCAAGGCGCACGCGGCACACCGGATGACACGCACAACCCCAAAAATGTAACGCACGAAAAAAGACTATCAGCGCGAGCGGCGTAAGCAACTCGTTTTGGGGCCTTATGTTTTTCTTAACATTTTGTCAACGATTTTGGTGTGAGAAAATGTAGTGTATAGTGCATTTGAACGTTCTTGTGACTTCATGCAAGTAATTGTGGCTTCTTATTGGCCAGCAACTCACCACGCTAAAGCATTATGCATTACATTTTCTCCCACCAAAATCGTTGGCAAATGTAAAGAAAAACATTAGGCCCCAAAACGAGTTGCTAAAGGCGCTTCGCGGCTTACGCCGCTCGCGCTGATAGTCTTTTTTCGTGCGTTACATTTTTGGGGTTGTGCGTGCCATCCGGTGTGCCGCGTGCGCCTTGGATAAAGGCTAACATCTAGCGTGCATAATGTAATTTAATTTTTTTTAATAATGGTATACTTCGTAGGATTTAACTGTGAATCTCCATGTAAAATGAATGCGAGGTCAAAGGTGCTTATGACGGGGATTGACGTATAGGCGCAATGCTTTAAGTATTCGGTGTATATTATTCACGGGCCTTGAAATTTGACGTCAGACCCGGGCCCCTCAAGCTAGGTTTTGTTTATGTTTAGTCTAGCATCTGACGTCAAACTTCGAACCTCCTGAAGTACGTCAGAGATTGAGATATAGTTGACAATTATTATTACAACATCGATCATGCTCCAGTGCATTGTTCGAAAGAGTCAATCCCCATTTCCCCTATGGTTTCTGGTTTGTCTAGTCGATCTATGCTGGTCATCCCGCCCCCCTAGTAAGCTCGACCCAAATAAGTTGCCCCCTGCAAAGTCGCCCGTAACCGGCTTATTGCTACAAAGTCTCCTTATAAAACAGAGGGCGCTATCAGGCAACCTGCCCGTGACTTGAGTCGCTCGCAGATTAATCGCTTCGGTGTATGGGTACGGGTGGGTACTCTCAAACTCCCCCCCCCCCCCTTCACGGTATACAACTGTCAAAGTCTTCATCGTCTCTAGGCGCGCATGTCTCCATTAAACTTGGCCAAGGTTGGTGTCCTCAGCGATTGCGGCATCCCCGCTCCCACCAAACTCGCTCGACCCGGCTTTCACGAAACATTTGGTTCTTGATTATGAAAGTAGGAAGCACATTCTTTCAATTGCTTTTCTCGTTCATTTTATAATATTTTTTAACTATTGAGTGCATTATCGGGGCACACGCCCATGCCGTTTCGTTACCGTTACCAATGGGAGACTTTCTGGGACGATAGAGGGCAGCAGACTTACCGGGTAAAGCCATTGTTCTCAGAATTGTGCGCATGTTCAGAACTACGTAAACAATGGAAATTTACCCGGTATGTCTGCTGCCGCCTAGCGTTGGAAAGTCTCCTATTGAAACGCGCACTTACTAGGCTTAGTTGTGTATAATTCGATTCGGTCGGCATTGACGGTTGGTGGCGCCCTATAACATACATTACTGGTCTGCTTGACATTGCCTCGGTGATCTCTTAATATTAAATAAATGTCACTTTCCTTTCTCTATGCTTGTGCCGACAAAATCTTATGGTTGACAAATTGGCCGTTGACCTTTATTTGTAAATGTGCTTATTGTTTCACACACTTTTATGATCTGTTTTGATCTGTTTTGAAAATGTTTATCAACTTGATTCGGTTAAGTTTTTGAAAGCTTTCAATAATTGTAAACAAGCATATTATGGAGAGCTGTTCGTTGTATAAAACATTGTGCGAAATGGCTCCCTGTGAAGTAACGTAGTTTTTGAGAGAGAGGTCATTTCTTACTCAATTTAATGTTAAAATACTTCAGGCCTGAAGCCTTGGTGTGAGGCAACTGAAAGCTCACACGTTTGTGCAACAATGGTACATTTTCTTGCATTATATTGCATTAGTACTTCGATACTGAGCCCAGTTCTATCAAG
This sequence comes from Asterias rubens, assembly GCF_902459465.1. Taxonomy (NCBI): domain Eukaryota; kingdom Metazoa; phylum Echinodermata; class Asteroidea; order Forcipulatida; family Asteriidae; genus Asterias; species Asterias rubens. The sequence continues at coordinate 27,942 of NW_022985707.1, forward strand.
CTGCTTAAGCAGAAAATTCTGTTAAAAAAACTTGCTGGGCGTTTAATGGACAGAATACTAGTCAAAAATGTACAAATGGCTTTTAAACGGGGGAGAGGTTGTCAACTTTTTCTAATTGGCATCATTTTGTTTCGCTTGACTTATTTTGTGCTTAAGCAGCTCGATGAAATTGGGCGAAAGTCCAATGCCTTGGTGTTGATCCCCGCTGTATTCGTCAGCTGTGATTATTCTATAATGCTCAAGTATTACAAAATAAATTAACTTCAGATGTCAAGAGGATGAAACACCAACACAAAGACACAGCTGGATAATTAGTCGGTGTTAGTTTTTTAAACAACTCAACATGTTTATCATTTTGAGTCACTGCCTTTCGAGGCCATGACTAAATAAACATGAAGATCAATCAATCAAAACCTAAGAGGTATAGAATTCTCTTAAGTTATATGCAAACAATGACTTCGACAGTTACAGAATGAAGTCATTGGCATCGTTTGAATCATCCTGGTTTAGAAACTGAGGTGAAAATGATAAAAGGTAAGTGAAACTTTCATTGCATTAGCAATGCGCGTTTTTGAGATATTGCCGAAAATCTTAAGCTAATAATGTCCAAACACGCATGAAGAATAATTCTTACAAATGGGTAAACAATCTGGAGCATTAATGATAGTTTTACATTTAACCATATCCTACTTTGAAGTGAAATGTTTCACGGAAGGCTTAATACTATCCAAAGCTGCTGTAGGCTTCTAACCATTTGTAATTTTAACAGTGAAAACAAAAGGTATACCTTCCCTTCAAACACTTTCGTCCGTTAAAGGCAGTGGACACTATTGATAATTACTTAAAACAATTATTAGCAGAAAACCTAACTTGGTAACGAGTAATGGGGAGAGGTTGATAGTTTAAAACATTGTGAGAAACGGCTCCCTCTGAAGTAACGTAGTTTTTGGGAAACAAGTAATTTTCCTTGAATTTGATTTCGAGACCTCAGAATTAGAATTTGAGGTCTCGAAATCAAACATCTGAAAGCACACAACTTCGTGTGCTTTTTTCTTTCATAGTTATCTCGCAAATTCGACGACCGATTGAGCTCAGATTTTCACAAGTTTGTTACTTTATGCATACAAAATATGTTGAGATTCACCGAGTGAGAAGACTGGTCTTTGACAATTATCAATAGTGTCCAGTGCTTGAACAGGCAAAGAAACTAAACAGACAAGCGGTAACATCACCCGAATTGGCGGGAACTAGTTAAGTATTTGTTCACCTGTGATAAAGTGTGTGTACAGCAGTAGTCATTCTGGCATTCGCCTTCCGGCTGGCTGAGTTTATTAAGTCATTAACCAATCGATTCATCAAATCAATTTTTTTTTTTTTATAAAATCACAAAGTTTTTTATTTTACAAACCTATCTAGCAGTGATATATAAACCAATGTAAATCATGATTTTGAAATTATTATACCTCGAGTATAACGTGCGTGTTTGACGAAAATGGTTTCTCGAGTTTTGGTTTGTTTTGGAGCGGTCATCACTCTTATGCAGATATTTGTGACCACGGAGGCTCAGAGTGTGGGTAAGTTTATGTCAAGGTCATTCTTTAAAGACAGGTGACACTATTGGTAATTGTCAAAGACCAGTCTTCTCACTTGGTGTATCTCAACGTATGCATAAAATAACAAACCTGTGAAAATTTGACCTCAATCGGTCATTGAAGTTGCCAAATAATAACGAAAGAAAAAACACCCTTGTCACAAGAAGTTGTGTGCTTTTAGATAGTTGATTTCGAGACCTCAAATTCTAAATCTGAGGTCTCAAAATCAAACTCGTGGAAAATTACTTCTTTCTCGAAAACTATGTCACTAATTCAGATGGAGCTGTTTTTCACAATGTTTTATACCATCAACCTCTCCCCATTACTCGTTACCAGGTAAGGTTTTATGCTAATAATTATTTTTGAGTAATTACCAATAGTGTCAACTGCCTTTGTTGCTGTAAAAATCAAAGAAGTGGTGGCAGACTTTCAAAAATGGATTTCGTTTAAACTTTGCACAAGTGAAGGCAATCAACCAAAATGTAAAAAAAAATCATAATTTTTGCATTTACACCTTCGTTGCCATGGCAATGGTCAAAAGTAGATAATTACCATATTTCACCTAATTTAGCTCTTTTCATGAGTAAATATTACCGAAAGTTGAGGGCTTCACTGTGTGAAAACCAAATAGTGGACCTACCTCTCAGCTGGATATGGTAACTATAGATCCTTAATCTTTCCAAAAATGCATTTGACAAAAGTACAGTTAATTGTGAATGGAAGATTCCATTATTTCAAAAAGGGGTGTTTTGAGGAAAAGTCAACTTGGGAAATATAGGGGGTTGCTAAAATTGTCAGGAGTCCCAAAGTAGCACATTTAGGAAAGTTTTGCTTCTAGGCGTGAAAGATAAGATACTTGTCTATAAAAATTTCAAAAAAAAAGTTTTGGTATTATTTTGTTGTTCTGGGGAGCAGTGCTGCCACAAACTTCGTGGTTATAAAAAAAAAAATAGGATTTTTTTTTTAAAGGATCTTTTTTACTCTTTGCACATGTTGATTCTTTTAACCAAAGTGTAAAAAAAATATTTCACCTAATTAAGCTATTTTCATAAGTAAAAACTACCCAAAGTTGAGAGCTTCACTGTGTAAAGACCAAATTATATGACCTGCCTTACAACTGAATATGGTAAATATACATCCTTGGTCTTTCCAAAAATACACCTGACACAGGTACAGTTAATTGTGAATGGAACAATCCATTATTTCAAAAAGGGGTGTTTTGAACAAAGGTCAATTTGGGAAATAGAGGGGGTTGCTAAGTTTGTCAGAAGTCCGAAAGTAGCATATTTAGGAAAGTTTTGCTACCAGGCTCGAAAGATACTGGTCTGATGGGACTTTCGAAAAAATGTTTTGGTATTTGTTGAACTGGGGAGCAGTGTTGCCAGAGCTTCGTGCTTTTTGGCAATTGTATAGATTTAAAGTTATAAAATAATGCTCTTTCTACATGCTTTACACATGCTTTACAATGATTGAAGACTGACAAAATATAATAAAGCATTTTATGACAACCTAACTCTCAGGTGTATAAACATGCATCACAGAATTCAAAAAGAAAGTTTTTGTACTTTTTGAACTGTGGAGCAGTGTTGCCAGAAACTTCATGCTTTTTTGAAAAAAAAATGTATTTTGCAAACTTCATAATCATATGAAAAAATAATGCTCTTGAATTACTTTTTACATGCTGAACAATGATGTTGATTGAAAAAACAGGCACACAATATAACAAAGCAACTTACAAGTATATAAATGTAACTCTCAATTGTATAAACATGCATCACAAAGACATTCTGTTTGTGGTCATTTACGTTTGGCTATAGCAGCTACAATCATCAACAAAATTTTCAATTTTCTTGACAAATGGACGTTCACAGCTCTTTGTTTGAACTATCAAAAATGTCTTACACGTCCTTAACGCGGCGCACAGGCATCAGATAATCAGTGACTGTACAATAAATGGTTACGAAAATCAATTAATTTCCAAGTTCCTTAAAGACACTAGACACTATTGGTAACTGTCAAAGACGAGTCTTCTCACTTGGTGTATCTCAACATATGCATAATATCAAATTCTTTCTCGAAAACAATGATAAATAAAATCCCAAACTTAGGTCATTCAAAATATTCTTGGTCAATGTTGGGTAGTCCACAAGGCTACAGGGTTCTTATGAAAGGTTCTTAAAAAATAAAAGTATTATTATTATTTTATTATTTTACAACTTCAAAATTCATTTTTTTTATTGAGGCAGTACTGTTACAACAGAATACAATTGTTTTTCTCAAAAGTTTTTCTCAAAATGGAAGGACCACATTTTGAGACCCCTGACAAATTGTCATTTTGAGAGCCAAAAATAGGGTAAAAATGCTGATTTTGCAATTTTCGAAAGACATGCCCTAATGCTGTTCTAAAAATAGCATAAGGGTAAAGGTTAAATAAATAATTGTTTGTCTCAAGTAAAACAAAGGACGACTCGTTGTATTGATGTGAGAGGTTTTACAAAAATTAAAAAAAAATGCGCATTGGCGGGGTGGAGCTGCAAAAGGCCTATGCTAAAATACAGTTTTTCAGACACAAAATCGGCCAAAAATTGCCAAAACACAAAATGAGCTGTTACCATGGCAACGGGCTATGTGGTGATTTCAAAAGTTTATTTTTTTAATGTACCTCAGCGCCCTTCCACCCATGGGGTATTAAAAAAAAAAAAAAAAATACCTGATATTTACCTATTAATAATGTATAATTTTTTGTCATTTATTGCGTTTTTTCCCCTGCAAAAGTGCTAACTTTCCGGCAAAACTGTGCTCGCGCACTTAAAATACCAAAACATTTTATTGCATTTTTATGTAGGTCGGTACCTTATCTTCCAACTAAAAAAGTCTCATAATCCACAAAGTGCCACTTTCGGACTTATGGCCCAATTCAATACCCCTATTTTTCGCTATTAGAAAATAAGACAAAAACACCCCTAGTTGAAATAGTGGTTCGATCCAAAGTTGATGGCACACTTAATTTTTAAAAACATTTTCTGAAAGAGTAAACATGGTTGTGTAATATGTGTGAAAGAAAAACTTCAACGTTTTCCCCTTTAGACGTACCAGTGCTTTCAATTCACCTATATTTCAACACTTAAAAAAGGTAAAAACTTGGAAAATTTGCTGAAAATCTTATTTTGGCCGTAACCATGGCAACCAATGTCTGATATAACTTTTGTTTTCGATTTTTGTGTTTTGTGTATACATACCTACTCGTACATGGAGTTTTGCCAAAATCCATTTTTTGAAGTCTGCCAACATTTCAAAAATATCTTTGATTTTTACAGCAACCCAGTCTTAATCTGCATCAGGGATGAAGAACATTAACTTCTCAAACAGAGTTGTTCTCCAGAAGACGATCAGAGCATACTGATCGAAACGTCGAGTTGAAACCAACGGTTCTTATTAGAACCACCCCAACTCATTATTAGAGATTATCATTACATGGTGTTACCGCAAACCTCAACTTAACTATAACATTAATTTGGTTTTACCCTTACACAGATATGTGTTAGCACTGTAAACCAAGTACTTAATTTTAAAATAAATACTCAAATAAAAGGAAACAAGTTTACAAAACAAGTAGAACAATCGTTGATTTCATTGTTTGCTTTGTACGCAGCTTCTGCGCGTGGTGGGATGTCATGGAGTTTCGATGCAACCGGTATCTTCGCTCCTTCTTACCAAATGCCGGCTAAAGTGTCTCTCCAGGTAAGGCAGACATTTTTTTTTTAACAGTCTTTCATCCTCGTATTTTATATTTTGAAAAGGTGATTTCATAATGTTAAATGTACTTGACAGTATTGGTAATTACAAAAAAATAATTGTTAGCATAAAAACGTACTTGATAACAAGCAATGGAGAGTTGTTGATAGTATAAATCATTGTGAGAAACGGCTCCCTCTGAGGTAACGTAGTTTTCGAGAAAGGAGTCATTTTCCACTAAAATATTTGAATTTGATTTCGAGACTTCAGAATTAGATTTTTAGGTTCCGAAATCAAGCATCTGAAAGCACACAACTTCGTGTGGCATGGTTTTTTTCTTCCATTTGTTTCTCGCAACTTTGTCGACCAATTGAGTTCAAATTTTCACAGGTTTGTTTATTTTGTGCATAGATATGTTGAGATACACCACGTGAGAAGACTGGTCTTTGACAATTATCAAAGGTGTCCAGTTTCTTTAAAGGAGTAGTCAGAATCTAACGTAATCTTTACTTAAGTCATACCTTCTTCAACATTTCCTTTATTAGTTTCCTTTGTAATCTTGTTTGCATTTTTTTAATTCTTACTAGAGTGTAGGACCAAACCAATGGACTTATGTATGTTTTGTTGTCCTAGGTCTTATCGGCCATGTTCTGTATGTATCAACTCTAATGTGATTGTTTTGGTATGAGCACTCCCTCCTAACACAAGCTGTGCATACTTGGCTGTGCACCCAATTCCTAAAATTCTTGTACATTTTTGTTTCCGTTGTATTTATATTGATTGAATTGATTGTAGTTTGCCTCTTTTCTTCGAGTCGTGGATAGACCTATTCTGCCGCACTTGTGTGCTCTCTGTCCACGGTACTTTGCTCGTCAACTATCGCAAGTTTTACACAGATGAGTGCCCAATTTCAAAGAGCTGCTTTAGCAGAAAATACTGCTTAAAAAATGCCATGCTTACTAACAATGAGCAGGATACCAGTCACAAAACATTTGACTTAGCAGTTTGGCTGGTAACCTAAACTTATTCTGGTAAGTACAACTTTGCTGTGCTTAGCTACTTTTTTTTGTTAATCAGCTCAATGAAATTAGGCCCTGAATTGTCATACCTGAATGTCATGTATCCATATAGACTTGCCCCTGTTTGATTCCACTTTCGTTATTTCTGTACGGATCTTCAGGTAAGTAATTAGGGGTTTAGCTGCACGTTACGCGAGCAAATACGTGAACGTGAACGTCAGAAAAAAAATGTGTTAATAAAAGCTCACGTTTTTAGCATAGGTGAACTACGTGCAGACGTCATCTACGTGAGCATGAAATAAAGGCTAAGCCCAAAGTGGTGACCTCACCTATAAACAACACCATTTTCTGACGTTCACGTTCACGTATTTGCTTGCGTAACGTGCAGTTTTTTTTTTACTGCAAACATAGGTAACCGTCGGTGCCAGTGCCACAACGGACACCATCACCGGAACCGACTTGTGGGAGGTGAAAGCCTTCGGCAACACCGAGTCCGACGGGTCGGGGCCGAGCAGATACGACGAGAGGACCGGGTTCATCAGCGCCATCCAGGGGGCCCAGCCGCTCTCTCCTACCGATGATCTGGCGTTCGATGCTGATATTGAGTTTGATCTGAGCGGGCTGGCATGCGGGTCGGAAGGGCCGTTTTTCTGCGTGGAGGTGACAAGGGATGATGGTGCATCGGTAGACTTTGAGATCAACGGGAAGTGGACAGGGTGCCAGTCCACCCCGTGCTTTTGTAAGTTTTTGTCAAAGATTATCTTGCGTTATTTTTGTATCTTGTGGAATGTATGGATTTCATTCTTAAATCCTTGTTTGTTGATACTTGGAAGTTAATATAAGTTTCTTATTTTGATCAGTCGACCATTTGTTACATTATTATATTGGCATAAACGGACTCAGATTTAGAGGCAAAGCAACACTTTATTGGTGATCGACTCATAAAGGACCGTTCTCGTTTCTTCTTATCAATACAGATCCAGACGATGTCGTCGCCAACCCAAATGTATGCTTCACGCACATTATCTTCGACATGGAGGCAACATCAGTCCCCCTCAACGAACCCGCCGACATCTTCCTCATGGTCATCGCGTACCCGGACATCAACTACCGTCGACACCTCACAGGCACGGGCCTGTGGAAGATGTCCCTGTTCGGCAGCAAGACGGCTGACGGGTCCGGTGACGTCGCGTCGAACCACTACGACGAACGTCAACAGATCCTGACTACTGCAGAGAACGTTGATAAGAACATTGCGGCGTCAGGGCACCTAGAGTTTATGGTGTGGACGCAGTTTCTGATGAGTGGGGTTGGATGTGTGGATTACCCATACCTCTGTGTGACACTGACTAAAGGGGATAATCCTGTGCCGGACTTTGATCTGCAAGAACCGGTGACGATCTGCCGTACAGTTACATGTCTTTGTAAGTACACGATATTATAAGATGTTTTTTTTTTCAATAGATTCTAAAGTTACATGTCTTTGTAATAACACTATAGTTATACATTTGATAAAATATAAAATATTGTTTACAAAAACTAAAACAAGATCAGGGAGATACATTTCCGTTCGTACCGGTTTGGTTTGCTATAGTGTAATCAACAATTGCAATACTTAACTTTCAAATGCAGTTCCTACCTTTCAAATGATTTGTTGCTCCCAAAAAGCTAAATAGAAAAAGTTCACAGACGATTTCTTATTTTTATTTTCACAAAGGTTTGTACTTGATAGTATGGATATCACCAGAATTATGCTCTAAAACCGCTCGGCAATGACACCCTATATTAAAGTCACCTGGAAGTGGTATTTTGTCAAAATAAAGCTTTTATCACTAAATAATATGTGTTTTGATGAGTGGAATTTGAATAGGCTACACAAATAACTAAGGTTCTAAAAAATTAGCTTCCATTTTATTTACAAATTTTAAAGTATGCCCGATCCGAGAGGGGGCTTTTCGTGACGTCAATCGAGGCGCGACATTTGAAGAGATGTGTAGAAAAAATGTGTAGTCTGGCCCCGTACACTACGTCTGGGTACCTGATCGGTATGATGCCTACGTACAGAACTACGGTCACGAAGCAGACTGCACGCACTGTATGGCTGCTGTGCTGATGGTCCACTCGGATTACCGTCCTGCACGGTGAATCACATGCAGTGCCAACACAAGATAGTGACGCTTTGGCGCAAGCTAAAAATATGCCCTCCAGTTGAAACAATATCCGAATTTTTTTCACGTTAGGCAAATGCTCCTTTAGGTTCGTCACGTCTTTCAGGTACCTTCTTCGACTTCCCACTAGCTTGAAAAGTTGTTGGGATGGCGTCATGTTTTAGAAAAAAACTTTTCTCTTTATGTAAAAATGTGTGGTGTATTCCGGATTCTCGAAGCACGACGGCTCGAAGTGTTTGCTGCACAGCGCTGGAAAAGACATCGGACCGAACCACTTTGCAAACTGACCCCATCTTTAGTTGTTTTGCTGCATCCAGCAGCAATACACCTGATCGACATTGCCGGGAAAATGCAAGAAAAAACTTTTTTTCGAAACTTACAAACTCACGACTATGACTTGCATGTAGTTGTACTTGTGTGTTTGATGTGCGATCGAGGCAAAGTCTGCCTCGATTGACGTCACAATATGGGTAGGCGGAGTCACCCCCAAACAACTTTATCTATTTTTTAAACATTTAAATCGCTGCAAAAAAATTCTCAAAAAATATATTATTGTTCATAAACTTATACTCTAACGTTTGACGACAAAAAATTATATTTCCAGGTGACTTTAATATCTTGTAATTCATTTTCACACAGATCCTGGCGAATCTCCAATTATGACAGCACGTTTCTCGCACCTGGCGCTGAGCTTGGAGCTGCCCTCCAACTTTGAGTACGACGAGGCAACCGACATTGGTCTCAACGTAGTCATGACACCGAGGCAGGTACCAGACGTACCGACGGACACCATCGCAGGAAGCGGTCTATGGCGAGTCGCCATCTTCGGAAACGTACACGAGAATGGCTCGCACGAGACGAGATTCGACGAGCAGACTCAGGTGTTGAGCCACGCCGAGCAGGGCGCCACCTTATCGCCGGAGGGCATGCTGGAGTTCGACTTGACCAAGTCGTTCCGCATCGGTCGAGTTGGCTGTGATGGGCTACCGTACTTTTGTGTGGAGTTTTCGAAAGGGGATTCTCCGGTACCGGACTTCATTTTGGCAGACCCGGTGGTTGGTTGCGTGGAGCTTCCTTGTACTTGTAAGTATCTTTCCGTAGCGTTTCTTTTTCCTGAAGACGAGCAGAGTAAACTGTTCGAAACGTCGAGACCACACGCGGCTCTTTTCAGAGACAACACTAACACAAAGGATATTAACACATGGTTGTACCCGCAAGTTTCGTGTACTATTTATTTATAGTTTCCTCCAATGTAACTCCACAGTTTTGCAAAAAAACATTGCAAAGTTCAAAACAACAAACATCACCTCCTCAGTTCAGTAATTAAATGTCTTTGGTGCAACTCGAATGGATTTAATTAAATTCATACTGTGTAATATTATTTCGTACGTTCACGATAAGCTTTGATTTATCGTGTACGAACAAGATAAGATAAATGTTTTTTATCATGTGGCGGCAATACACCTACGTAGCCGACAACTTTTCATCGCAGCCGAAGAAAAGTGCTAGTTGTTATTTATTTTTATTTTTATTAAATGGCATTTCACATTTCCAGACAATTATGATTATTGCCAATGTAAAAAGGGAGCCTTACAGCACCAAGCCGACAACTTGTTGAGTTTAACTTTCTGAAATAATTTGATTCGCATTCCTTTTTCAACGTTGGTTGCGTATATAGATCAACAATTACAGATAGCCAGGTTAGACCGCGTTGCTTGGTCAATCATCAGCACCGGGGACGGCCAGTACGGAAGCCCCGTAGATCTCAAACTAGACGTCCAGATCTACCCGAGCGACGACCCGGCTACCGAAGTGATCGAAGGATCCCGCCTGTGGGAACTCTCGATCTACGGTAGCCCGACCGAGGACGGCTCCGGTGACGACCGCTTCGACGAGACGTTCGTCCTAACCGAATGTCAACGTGACAAGACGCTGAGACCAACGGGACCTCTAGAGTTCAAAGTCAAAACAAAGTTCACCATAACTGGAGTTGGGTGCCCGGACTATCCGTACCTTTGCGTGAGGTTTGCCAAAGGAGACGACGCGGAACCAGACTTTCTAATGAGCGACGCGTTGATTGGTTGTGCAGAGGTCACGTGCACACGTAAGTTTTCAAAATATTTTCCACCACAGATCTTTAAAAAGAAACCTGGTTGTTGTGGAAACTATACAGACAAATAATTGTATAAAATCAAAATTCTACTACACGCAATCTGTAAATAGAGCTCACTAAAACTCAACCTTTAATTCATTTTCAGCTTCCCCTACACCGAGTTTCATCGTTAGCGGACTCAGCTTGTCGGTCAAGCCGGGCAGCCCGACCGAGTTGCAGTCGGGGCAGTCCGGTACTGTAAACTATCTCAAGTTCATCATGGATGTCACATACGATAAGATGCAGTACGGGGAGATCAGTAGCTCCTACCCACTATGGAAGCTTGCATTGTGGGCTAGCGCAAACCCAGACGGCAGTGGTCCAAAGGTAAGGAAGGTGTGGATGCCGCACTGTGAGGTAGACTTGTAGACAAGTCGTCAATGGTCTGTCGCGGTGAGATAGTCGAAACGTGATGGTGGCGTATATATTCAGGCTGCTGGCTGCTGACCACTACTCCCCATTAAAGGCAGTGGACACTATTGGTAATTACTCAAAATAGTTATTAGCATAAAACCTCACTTGGTAACGAGTAACGGGGAGAGGTTGATGGTATAAAACATTGTGAGAAACGGCTCCCGCTGAAGTGACGACGTTTTCGAGAAAGAAGTAATTTTCCACGAATTTGATTTCGAGACCTCAAGTTTAGAATTTGAGGTCTCGAAATCAAGCATCTGAAATCACACAACTTCGTGTGACTAGGGTGCTTTTTATTTCATTCATATCTCGCAACTTCGACGACCAATTGAGCTCACATTTTCACAGGTTTGTTATTTTATGCATATGTTTAGTAAGTGAGAAGACTGGTCTTTGACAATTACCAATAGTGTCCAGTGTCTTTAAATGGGACAGTACACGTCGTGAGAGCAGTAGCCTCGGAGGGAGACAGCAGTCTCGCGAGAATATAGCCAGTGTCGCGGGAATCGTGGAGAGAGCCGGGACGCTATTACCGCGACTTGTCCACAAGTCTAACTGTAAGGGAGCGGTGAGTGTCTACTCCACTTTTGACAAGCGGCCCTCGATTGAATTTTGTGTGTAAAATTGTTTGTCAATAAGGGTGTATGTCAATGTGGGTGTGTGCTTCTTGCCTGGATGTAGACTTGATTCAAGTCCCGTTCTCGTGCGAGCGGTCCCTAAGAATATCGCACCAACTACAGCCGTTTAGTTATCATGCAGTGTGCGTCCTCACCGTCAAAAATGTTGTATCCTGCGGCGCGGGCACAGGTTGGGGGATGCCGGCTACGCAAAAGTTTTCCGACGTTCGGCGATTGGACTGAAAAAACAAGGACTCTCACGGGATCGGGACTCTAGTCAAGTCTAGGCTAGATGGGGAATGTGTGTGTAGGAATGGAGAGGGGTTTCGGTTTGCTCTGAGGGATCATTCAAACAACAAAGATACAGCGAAAAATTAGCAACGCTATGTTTGTATAAAATAACTGTCCTAATGAAAAGGTGATAAAAGATAATCTACTCCTAGAACTATATAAGGCTCGTTCCGCTATCACCTCAGCTACGAGCAAAACCCCGTTAGCCTTTTTGAGCTATGGTGGACACTTTAGGAGTGCACTGTTTTGTCTGGGTGTTTACAGAAAAATTTACCCATACCAAATAGCGTCACAGTATTGTGTCCACCATTTTAAACTCAAAATGGCCATAGTTCTAGCATGGTCCTAGCTCTATGGTCCTAGGAGTAAATAAACAGATTATACCACCATTTTAAAACACATTTGAACCGTTCACTTCAGGTATCTGAGTCTGAGAATACACTGACGAGTCTGCAGGCCAAGCGGACACTCGTCCTAGGGGACGACTTCACCCTGTCAAGCGTGAGGAATCGTATGGACACCTGACCGGCTACACCTGTGCCGATGTCGGCTACGTGTGTGTCCAACTCGACCAGGGGAGTGTACAGGCAAAGGATGTGTACGAGTTTCTGACCGAGCCAGAGAGCTACGTAGCGAGAGTCTGCCTTCAGATGGGTTGCACCGGACCATAACTCAAGCATGATCATTGATAATGATAATAATTCAGGCCTAATACTTCACAGAGGCAACGAATTATTAACATAAATAATTATTATAAATTTGGTTTGCGGCAACACCATTGTGTGTCTTCTTGTCAGGTAGATTTTGTTCGTTAGAGCACTGTCTTGCTATTATATTGCAAAGTATATATATTTCGGATTTGTTCGGAGACTTCTCAGTTCTGAAAAAAAACTGTCCTGCTTGTTTACTACTACCATGGAGGAAAACCTCCATGCTACTACCCGGGCGGAAGGTACAGAAAATTAGCTGGGACTACTACTTTAGCTTAAAAAAGGATCGTTCTAAACTGCACTACCGCGGAGTGAGTTCTTAATATTGGTCTCAACGTTTCTACTAGCTTGCTCATGTCATCATCATAACAGGAGACGATATTAATTGAAACCTTACCATGCAATGCCTCCAATCCCATAATTATAATATGATAATGATATGATTGCATGATTGTCGGCATGTCCAGCCTCCCAAAGGCAAGCTCTTCGGAGAAAAATGTACGCACGATAAATAAATCAGTATAGGATTTGAAACTTTGAAATAAATCATACACCAGTTCTGTCACCACAAAGCAATAATATCACGTTTTGTTCGCACACAGCTTCTTAGAAAGTACTTCCGTCAGGTGGCCTTGCTAGCATTACAATTTACGTGTGTTAAAGCCATTCTGAACAGAACAAAAATTAAAAGTTCACAGATTTACAAATATTTACAGAAGGTAATGGAGAAAGACTTCTCTTGAAATGATATTCCTTGAAATGCTTTACTTTTCGAGAAAACATTAAAACAATTATCAATTCTCGTTAGCGCGAATTACGGATTTATTTTAAACACATGCCATGACACGGCGAAACGTGCGGAAACAAGGGTAGGTTTTCCCCGTTATTTTCTCCCGACTCCGATGACCGATTGAGCCTAAATTTTCACAGGTTTGTTATTTTTTATATCAGTTGTGATACACGAAGTGTGGGCCTTTGGACAATACTGTTTACCGACAGTGTTCAATGGCTTTAAAGAGAAACCTAACTCCGTAAAGGAGGGTTAAATTTACCATATTAAAGCCACTGGACACTATTGGTAACGTAACTACTCAAAATAATTGTAAGCATAAAAACTTACATGCAACGAGCAATGGAAAGCTGCTGATAGTAAAACAAACATTGTGAGAAACGGCTCCCTCTTTAAGTAACATATAGTTTTTAACATTGTTTTAACTAAGAGGTAATTCCTCACTTAAAAAATAAAATACGTCAGCTGAACCCTTTTGTTATGCGTCGGAAAGCATATCAAGTAATTCAACAAGGGTTTTTGTTTTTCCTTTCATTATTTTCTTGAAAATTTGATGACCAATATTGAGCCAAAATTTCCACAGATTTATTATTTTATGCATGTGTGCCTTTAGAGGGATTTAATTAGTCGTTAAGAATGAATGCCAATCATTAAAACAAGATTTACAACCTCCCTATCTGTTGTTTTTACTTTATTAACTTTTTTTATTTGATGTTTATTTTTTTTGGGGGGGGGGCGCAGTGGTATTAACGGATAGCACAACATAACTTCGATCTGACGCATTTAGGTCTGTCTCACACTGATTCTGCGGATCGTCAATCTAAAAAATAATGCCAAAGATGTGAGACTCGTGAGACGATAACGGGCGCCCTGTTGTTCGCATCGCTGAACATAATGAAACAGAACCGTGGAGAGTTGAAGCATGGAGTGGGACAACACCCGATTTGTTGAAGTTTCCCGTTGCAGTATTATCGTGGGGCATGGCTGTTCTAAGAATTAAGAAGAGAGGGTACACTATCACCATCTTGGTGACGGTGCTGCTGCTTCTGCTGCAACTGCTGATACTATACTGCTTCTGAATGCGACGATGGTGGTGTGGTATGGCGCTGCCGTGGCGGTGCTGCGGTTATTGCTGCTGCTGGTGGTGGTGGTGATGGTGATATTGCTGTTTCAGCTACTGCTTGTGATGTTGGCGACGGTGTGGTGGTGCTGCCACTTGTTTGTGGTGGTGCTGTTGGTGATGGTGCAGAACCCGATTTCACAGAGCTGCCTAAGCAAAACAAATATTGCTGAAATTTGCTGCTCAACACAGATAAGCAGAATATCAATTCGCTGGTAACCTTACTCTGTTAAGCCTCATTTGATTTTGCTTCGCTACTTGTTGTGCTTTAAAGCAGCCCTAAGATATTGGCCCTGTTTATCCTTCTTCTTCCTTTGTAATGCTGCTTCATAACTGAAGATTACCACACTGCGGCTTGGCGCACGAGTGAAACCATGATACCGTTAGCCAAATCAGGCGCAATAGAACTCTTCTTCTGTGATGTACACATAGTTAGCCAAAGTCAATGTTAGCCATAGTCAATGTTAGTCATAGCCAATGTTAGCCGTAGCCAGAGTTAGCCATAGCCAAAGTTAGCCATAGCCAGAGTTAGCCATAGCCAAAGTTAGCCATAGCCAGAGTTAGCCATAGCCAATGTTAGCCATAGCCAGAGTTAGCCATAGCCAATGTTAGCCATAGCCAGAGTTAGCCATAGCCAGAGTTAGCCATAGCCAATGTTAGCCATAGCCAGAGTTAGCCATAGCCAATGTTAGCCATAGCCAGAGTTAGCCATAGCCAAAGTTAGCCATAGCCAGAGTTAGCCATAGCCAGAGTTAGCCATAGCCAATGTTAGCCATAGCCACAGTTAGCCATAGCCAAAGTTAGCCATAGCCACAGTTAGCCATAGCCAGAGTTAGCCATAGCCAAAGTTAGCCATAGCCAGAGTTAGCCATAGCCAATGTTAGCCATAGCCAGAGTTAGCCATAGCCAATGTTAGCCATAGCCAGAGTTAGCCATAGCCAAAGTTAGCCATAGCCAAAGTTAGCCATAGCCAGAGTTAGCCATAGCCAATGTTAGCCATAGCCAATGTTAGCCATAGCCAATGTTAGCCATGGCCAATGTTAGCCATAGCCCGAGGTCTTTATGCATTTTCACTGATGCCAGGTTGCATAGTACCGATGGAAGTAAACAAACAAAAAATTACATTTCGTCTTTGCTTTTCTGTCTTCACAAATACTTGCTCAGAGATAAATTCTAATCACCGAAATCCTAATAAGTTCCGCACTATTTACATGTCTAATTAATATTTAAAAAACCTCATCAAATACTGTGCCCTTAAAACCTTACATCATTGAGTGCTTAAAGAATCAACTTTCAATTCATCCAATTATACCAATCCCACCTGAGGATGTGGTATTCCATCGACTATGATCCAAGTCCTTCTGAAGAACAAGGCTCGCTAGTACATCTTGGTCGACTCATCTAGCCTCCCGGTTTGAGCAGCCAGAGACCTAGCGTAGGAGTCCGGCGTGTGTTGTCAGATGCAGGCTGCAACATTTGTTCTGTACGAAATTTGCCACTGTCGTCAAAGGGGAAATTTTGTTTTCTAAATCGACTCAAAAAAGGGAATCCTTAAAACAAAAATCATGAATTTGAACACCAGGAAAAAATTGCGTTCAGGCTATATAACTTAAGGTAGGGGAGAATGATTAAATAATGTTGATCAAAAGAGGGCGCTATCAGAAAAAGAATTTCCTGAAATTCCTGCCATACCGGCTTAAGATGTATTTGCTGTAATATAGATTTGAGCCAAAATAATTTCTGCAAAAATTTGTAATCATTTGAAATCTCATGTCGATTAAAGCCATACTTTCTGAACAGAACAAAAATTAAAAGTTCACAGATTTACAAATATTTACAGAAGGTAATGGTGAAAGACTTCCCTTGAAATATTATTCCATGAAATTCTTTACTTTTTGAGATAACATTAAAACAATATATCAATTCTCGATATCGAGAATAACTGATTTATTTTAAACACACATGTCATGACATGGCGAAACGTGCGGAAACAAGGGTGGGTTTTCCCGTTATTTTCTCCCGACTCCGATGACCGGTTGGACCTAAATTTTCACAGGTTAGTTATTTTATATAAGTTGTGATACACAATACTGTTTACCGAGGTGCGATTGCTTTAAATACACTCAGGTCATTAAAAACAGTCGATTTATCATTATTTCAATAACACACAGGTCGGTGATTGCGCGAGCACGTTTATCTGCAATGTGGCGCCTTACTCGCCATTGCCTTTCTGGTTAAAATAATCAAATCTCAACGTTTTTTCAATACCAAGGCTTAGTCTTTGGCAGGGATTCTGAAACAGGTCAGGAGCCTATGCCAGGAGCTTCGAAAAGGCCCAGGGAGTATAATGGTACCGAGGTGTGCATAACATACAGACCGCCCTCTGTTGAAATGTACTGAACGATGTAGCACTATACTTCAACAGTGACAAACACAAGGCCGATGATAATAACATTTTTTTCCCTCCAGTTTGGTGCAATTTTTCGTCATTGCTTTTCTGTTTAAGATGGGAATACCAAGTCTAGGGTCAAAAACAACAACAACAACAACAACAACAACAACAACAACAACAACAACAACAACAACAACAATAACACCAACAACAACACCAACAACAACAACAATAACAACAACAACAACAACACCATTAAATTCCATACAATTTAGGAAATAACTCTGAGATTGGGTCTTAATGTAATCATGAAATGCCGCCTCCCTTGAGTGCCCTTTCATACCAAAGAATAACACTGCCTATAAAGCTGGTATAAGCTCGGGTGTGTATTGACTCGGTAATGGTGGAAATTATGTTCACACATTTTGCATTTTCAATTCATGGGCCAATAAATATGACGATTTTGGAAGGTGTATAAATCTTCTCTTGAAATAATTTTACTTGAATTCCAATGGTCTGTGAGAAACGAGACAACAACGAGTTTGATCTGAACGAGAATTTACAACCTAGTTTACTCACTGGAAAAGGGAAATCATGTATTTTCTTTCCTCCATTGGTAACGTAACTTTCCTCCGTGAATTATAGCTGATAGTCATCTCTAAACCGGAGAGTCAACAAGAACACTGTGCATGGAGGAAATAACTCCCACTATAAACTTCCATTCATGCTCCAATAAAATTGATAACATCCGGTAGTTTTTATTGGGCCCAGTTTATTTGTACGACTTCGTGGTGGTGCGAACTAAGATGAGTCGCTGATGACTCACCCCTAAGATCTTTTGTTGCATGGCGACTCAAGGGGGCCTTGGGGGTATTCCCAACAGTGACAGCTTATGATTACATAATCACCACCAGACTCTCACGCCGTGTCCAAATTGGCGGCTACAGCTACGGCTACGGCTACGGCTACGGCAAGATTTCTGCGTCATCGTGTGTTGAAGTATAGGACGTCCTTAGCAACACCTCTAGCAACAGCCGTAGCCGTAACCATAGCCGCCAATTCGGATTCGGCTTGACACTTTCGTCGCGCGGGCGCCCTCCCTCCCCTTGCTCACGACGCGACGGGAGGCAGATCCAAGTCAGACACAAGGCCCGGCACAGGAAACCCCTCGGTCAAGCATTTACCAACATTTTTATAGTGCACACTAGTATTTCTTTTTGGACAAAGGTATGTTGTTAGTCTACTATTTCATGTCCGTTTTCTTCTCTATGTTTGTTTTGCTACCATATAGAGAAGTCCTTGGTGGTGATGTAGAAAATACGAGTATTCTGTATTTGGTATTATTTTTTAAGTAAGACCATGGTCTAATTTATTCCTCCATGGTAAGACCCATGGTAAGACCATGGAGGAATAGTAAGACCATGGACCACATGGAGGTAGACACACCGACGACCACCGCGGCTTTTTTAGTTCCCTTTTTAGAATGGCCTACTAAATTTGCCAGACCGAATGAAAAGTGGCGTTTGACTTTACCACATTCCAGTCTCTGTTTGTGAACGAAAATGTGACAGTGGTAGCGCTCTGAACTGTAAGTGTGTAACTAAAACTGTCTCGCCTCTCTGTACATCAATGTCAATGACCCATCATGCTCAACCTTGCACTGACTGCTGCGCTGGTCGAGTGAGTTGTGATTGTGTTTGTGGCGTGTGTGTGATGAGCGAAAACCCACTCTCAACATTACAACTTGGAAGTTTTCTTCTTGACTCTTACAATGTAATCTTACAATGTTGTTCAGGTAGACTAAAATTAAAAACTGAAATGTTATTACACTATTTTGATAAATATTTGTGTTTCATTAATATTAGTTGAGGCCTGCGATTTCTCAGGATTCTTCATGAAGAAAACCATTACATTTTAATGATTTTCTCAAATCTCCTTGTTCTTGAGTGAGAGAAGTAAAGCAATCACCAAAGTGATTGTACTTTTTTAGTTGATGCACATAGTCTGTAAACCTCCTGAATTGTAACACCTTGGAATGCATTTCCATTTTGATTTGATTTTTTTCCAATTTATTGATTGGAATCCAGATTTCTCACAAGTTTTGAAGAAATTCATAATTTTTTTTGTATCAGGACACAATTAGTTTATAAGTAACATCTCCAGTTGCTCAAAAGTGCATTGACCTGGGGAGCAAAAGTCCTTGATATTCTAGACTGGATCATTTCACATTATCTAAGAGGGGTGTCAAGTTCCAGAGCTGTGTATGTTTTTGGTTTGTTTGTGGGGGTTTTTGTGGGTTTTTGTGGGTTTTTTTTTTTTTTTTTTTTTTTTTTTTGGGGGGGGATGTTTTAGAATGGAAAAATGTTTTGCACTCATATGATTTAGTTCAATAATATCCCATGTCAAATACAGACTATACCCAAATCAGACCCTCTGTTTAAGTGTCACTAATTAAAGTAGAAACAAACAAAGAAAAATAGGGCTTAATTCATCTTCAGACAATAGCTGGGCATGTAAAGAGGTCACTTAGATGTTTGAAAAAAACATTTCAAAGTATATTTTGGATGGTGTGTCATTAAAAATGCAAACTTCCAGATGCTTCCAGTAAGATGGGGCTAACAAAGTTCTATAATAAAATTTACTACTCACACATTGGTTGACAAATTTACATTAGTTGCATAATCCACTATGAATTATTCTTACGGTTCTAGCTAATAATTATTCTTCATGAGCTGCTTGAGAGTTGAAAACTATTCCATTGATAGATAAAAATCTCAGGTTTTTTTTTTCTTCAAAGATATGCCTGTCAGTCCTATGGACAAATTTCAGCTGCTAGCCAAAACTCCTTGAGGGTGTATTGGTAGAAGAAAAATCCCTTTCTGGTGTACAACATGATCGACAATTTGAAAAAGAATGAGTCATGGGGGACAAGTGAAACTTGAACAAAATTGTAAAATTGCAGATTTCTGTTCAGAAACAAACTGTCACACGTACACATGTGCTTGATTTCAATAACCCTGCCTGCAAATCTTTTAATTCAATAATCCCTTTGGGCAAGTTCAACCCACCTCTGTGTTGAAATAAATTGCTCCCAGCTAGAGTGCAACTTGACACAGAATGTTTTGAGTGGCTTCAGCCACGTGATTAATCGGGCCACACGTATGTGAACTTGTTATGGACACGTGTGTGGTGCTGGAAATTTATCCTCTACCTTGTGAACAAGAATCTTGGTATTTCCAGGAGGAAACGAACAGTTTGATATTATTAAGTTTCAGTTAAAGGTACTTGGGCAACATTGTTTAAAACCAGTAACCGCATTTTGGGTGGCCCAACATAACGTAAACTTAAAATTTACAAATCTACATAAGTTTTCGGAAAATAGTGAGTCATCGGAAAATAGTTGGAAAGTTCTTTTTAAAAAAAAAAAATCACTGTTTTCGGATGTTCTGATCAAAATATGATCCAAATAATACAGTGTATTCTCCAAGAAATTTAAGACTTTACATTTTCTTCGTTGGAGCTGTGTAGTGTGTACACATTGTGTCTGCAGGAAGTCCAGGCTCGGTGGTTCTTTTTAAAACATTTCTCAACCTTGCTAATGAGAGTTAAGGTAAGGGACCCCTGTGCAATTGCAGTGTGACAAGGGCTAGTAAGGGAACATGGGGTTGGTTTCAATATAAAGGTTGATAATAATAATAATAATAATAATAATAATAATAAGACATTTGTAAAGCGCCTTATGCAAAAGCCTCTAAGCGCATTAAAGAAACAATAAAATAAACAATTAGAGAAAGATACAAGATACAAAATAGGCAAATTACAAAAAAAGAAGCTTTAAACAAATGAATTTTCAACACGGACTTAAAACATTGTAAAGTATTACTAATATTAGCTTGGCGAATATGCACTGGAAGACTATTCCAAAGAAACGGTGCGGCGTAAGAAAAAGATCTGTGGCCGTAAAAAATGGAAGAAGCTCTAGTAGCAGAAAGCAATGACTGTTGAGATGATCGTAAAGTCCGAGTAGGGAATAATGATGAACAAGTTCAGATAAATAAGCAGGAGATTGACTTGTTTGAGCCTTGAAAGTTAACAGAAGAATTTTGTAAACTGTTCGAAACTTAACTTAAGCAGTGATGAGCTCACCCTAAGGACTGAAGCCTAGTCTTGAAACAAGACGTTGTTACTCACGATTACTCAACTTCGCAATACTCCCTCTCCATAAGCAATTATTAGGTATGGTGGACACAATACTATGACACTATTTGGTTTGGTAAATTTGTCTGTAGACACCTAAACCAAACGGTGCACTGCTATAGTGTCCATCACACCTCAATAAGGTTAATTCTGCGCTGCCTATCGGTGGAGTAATCTCGCCATACTGTGTACTGTTGAATATGTACGTAGGGCGTATGGAAGAACATCTTGCACCAAGACTAACTGAGGCCTTAGAAATGGTTCCAGTGTACTGTCCCCATGAACCTGAACAAACCTGCAGCTTTACCATACACCATAGAGTAAGGACAGAAATACACACATCAACAACCTCCCTCTCACCCTAGGGCTGTGAACATGGTTGATTAATTACCGAATTGGGGTCAGGTGTCTTAGATATGGAGTCAATTTAGCTCTGAAGCATTGGGCGAGTAATTGATTGATTGATTAGTTTGCTTTATGGCTTTAATTATAACGAGGGTGACGATGAAATTTCTAATTACTGCTGGCTGTTGAGGATTACCAACGCTTGATCTGAGCGGGAATAATTGATGCAGAAATGCTGTTTGGTGAAGGTTATTTCCATGGAGAAGTGGGTCTCGGTAGACATGTCCCCATTTAAAATACATGGTGTACTTTTTGTAATTGTCAAATTGAAAGCATCAGATGTAGTTTTACCTCTATGGTAAAACCAGTTTACTAATTGTTGTGTAATGTTTTTTTTTCCGTTCGTCGGTTTGTTGTGGGTCTTCAAGGCATATGGCATATGCTCCTCAAGCCCTTGTGTTTGGATTTTACCTCCACTACTACATTTTCCCTGGATATATTATAATATGTCTCCAAAGTGGAAACAGTATTACGTTGAATTATGTTGACCTTAAAAATGTTATAATGAAATTAGGCTCTTGGTTGGGTCTTAGAAAGAAGGCACACACGATAAACCTTGGTCAGTAATTATCAGTACATCTACCAGACAATGTTTGATTGCTATTGTTGACTTGGTTTGAGTGTTTCATACTGGATAGGAGAACGAAGACCTGAAAATATATGAAAGCCCATTGAGGCCATGGCTTGTTTTGCCCCTGGTCTTGCTTTGGCCTTGATGCCCCTGCAAAATTTTCCCTGTGGACTTGAAGATTTTCCAATTGAAGTGCCCTTTGCAATATGAAAATGGCCTTGCCATCTAAAAGATCCCAGGCCTGAGAACGTCTATACTTGAGTGGTTGGAATATAACAACTTCTCCATAGAATCACAATGAATCCCTTCTTTGCATTCAGTTGTAAAGACAGAAGGGAAGAAAAAAAGAAAGAGAGACAAATCCATACTACATGTAACTCAAGTGTGTATTGATCCAATGCAAAGTCAGCAATGCAGAAAGGAATAGGGGGGAAATTTCACATGAATGTCAAATATTTGCTGTCTTGCCAGACTCTGACTCGGTCGTTCCCCCCCCCCCCCTTTCTCCCTGAAATTGAGTTATATTAAATCTGAGTATAATCAATGTACTGGATAGGAGAACAGGCCTGGAAAATATTATACAGAGGCCCATGCATGGCCGCTACTTTGTTGCCCCCCTGGTCTTGGCCTTTATTCCCCCTTAAAAGTTTCCCAGGCTTGCCAGTTGGAAGTGTGTGCCCTTTGCAAAATGAAAATGGTCTTGCTCTCCCAAAGATAAAAAAATACAGGCCTGAGAATTTCTTCACCTGAGTGGTTATAGTATGAACATGGCATGAACTTCTCATCTCCTACATGTATGATAGAGGAGAGCTCTATATTATTTACAAGACGCTCCATAAAATCACAGCGAACTCCTTCCAGGCACAGTTGTAAGGAAAAAAAGACAAAAACAGAAGAAAGAGAGAAATCAAGACAAGTCAATGCTAACTCAAATGTGTATTGATCCAATGGAATAGTAGGGGAAATTTCATATGAATGTCAAATATTTGCTGTCTTGAAACTGACAGAATCTAGCTCCGTTGTCCCCCCCCCCCCCCCCCCACCTCCTTTCTCTCTGAAATTGAATTATAATCTGCTGAGTATAATAAACGTACTTGGGTCTATTAAAAAACAATATAGGGGAGGCTTTTAGTACAATGTATTTAGATATCTGGAGAGAACATTATTGGGGCTTTTTCTGGGTATTTGGGCCTATTTGTTATGGGGCACTGTTCATTACTGAAGTTTTCAAAATTACGTGTTATTGTTTCATTCGTGAAGACACATATTGCTTAGTATTGAAAGGAAGAGAAAAAGAGAAGATTTAATTCATTCTAGAGGTTTGTACACTAGTGTACAGTCCTTCGGAGAATTCTAGACCAGAGCGCGATGAAAAAATAAAGATCTGCTGTGCTATAATGTCAAATGTCGGACCTACATGTACCTTGGTCATATTACAATGCTATGTAAAGTATAGCACTCTTGTCATCTTAATCATTAATTTAAGTGATAATTTAAAACAATGACAAACGGAGAAGAAACTGGCATGCCTGCATGGTTGCAGTTTCGAACTTATGCTGGCACTGACGAAAGACATAAAATGTTTACTCATCTGATGTTGAGTGTCATTCTTCACTTTGTTTTACAGGCTCTGTTCAAAAGAATAAGTGAAGAAAGATGCATCAAGATTTTGTTATGCAATGGTTGAAACAGTGGGCTGTTTTAATGCCCAAAATCAGGCTATCACATTGCTGCCATCTTCTGTGTGAATCCCTGCATACATGTACATAATGAGACTGATAATAGTTCTCATTTCCAAGGGGTTCAGACTACTTTTCCTTTCAGCCTCAGTTGGGTTACATTGGTTTGAATTTTAAAAGAAAAAAACAATTGTTGTCTTATAAGCAGGCATGGCAATCCTCCTTCTCTAATCTGATTTCCTACTCTTCAATGTTGTACAAGCCTAAGCCATGTAAGCCTTTTTTCTTAATAAAAATGCCAGGACCTACTTTTTTAGAGCAAAATATAACTCCTGTTGTACCCATAATTTCAAAGTCTTAGTGGGCATTATGATCGGGGACTATAGAAGGTTTTTGTGAAAATTACAATCTTCCAGTGATGAAACAAGTTCTTGTTCTGATGAAACCATTTTTTATGTTTCTGTAAAACCCTTTTTGAAAGCAAGAAGCCCACTCAGAACAGTTTATGGCCCTTCCTTGGTAATGAATCTCGGATTCATGCTTCCTGGTTAAAACATACTGCACAGCTTGTTTACAATGATGTACTGACTGACATGGATGCTGGTATGAACATAGAGAAGCATGGTATACATTACAAAGCCATTATCATTAGATGCTCACAGTGAAACGCATCTGAGGGAAGGAACATTACAAAGAGAAGGTTAGAGACCTCACACCTCAGTGGTGAGATAACACATGTGCCATATCACCACCCCCCCCCCCCCCCCCATGTATGTGTACAAACTGATTCCTGTACATTACATGTATGTGCGGTTGAGTCCATTGACTCATGGGGAAACAGAGGACGTCTCAGGTGCCCTGCCAGCTGATTGGCTGAACACTTTTCCCACAGATCACCGACTCCTAGTAACTTGGCTACGCACCTTCAGCTAGCTGTGCTTATACAATGCTGATACACACATACCCACATTGTTGAGGATGGTGTCATGCCCGAGAGTGCATTTTTGTATACAGTAATTTTTATAGGCTTCTTTTTAACAGTGTAAATACTACACCACATGCGGCCTATCTTGAACACCACATGTGTACTGGTATCCAAGGTGGCTTTGGATTAAGTTGGAGTGTCATTGACAGGTCATTTTTTTAGAAAACCTGCACATTTTATTAAAACCGTCTTTCGCTCTTGTGCTGAGGAATATTTGAGGTGAGTTTTTACAATAGAAAAATTATTTGCTTTATTTCCAACACTTAATAATTTGAGGAAAGATGTGAGCCATTTTAAACCATTTTTTGTGCTCCCTTTTTTATAAATAGGAAATCAGACAAAACCATTAGATGTATTGTGTAGGTAGGGCCAATTTACCAAAAGCAAATGAACTTGGGGCAAACTTCATAGAGCAGCAAAGATAGAACAATTTACGCAACAATTTTTTGCTAAGCACAACAAGCATGGAGTAAGAAAAGTGAGCATGGAATGCTAACCCCCGATGATAGGTACAATTGATTTGGTATTTCGATTGGTAACCTTTATTCTAGTACAAAGCATGATTTGTTGTACATACGCTTATCTACATGGAATTGTTAGGCTGAAGTACATGTAGCTATATGAAATTGGGGCTAGGGCATGCTGCATGCAAGCAATTGCGTCTGTTGGTTCTATGATTGGGCCCTATATACTATGTCATTATCAGGAGTTTAGTGCACAGATCATCTGCATAGACACAGTGAGTTTAATACTTTTAATACAAGTTTGATTTGGAGTTCTTATGGCATATAGTACTGCTAGTGGTATTGTTTTGTCAAGACTGCCTTGAGTGAAATTTTTTCTTGGAGCAGCTGAAGGTACACACTGTAACATAAGCCTGGATTAGAAAAGGGGGAGGGGGACGCCTGCACCTTTTACCATATTTGGACATAAGATTGAGGAGCCATATAGGTTGATCCTTATTCCTCCATCATCCATGATTGAGCTTATTGCAACTGTATGTTTAAATGATACCATGCAATGTACATAACGCGGATGGCTGCGCTGGATGATATGCAACCATATTGAACTGATTATGGAGCTATACTGATGAAGCCCATTCAAGGTCTTGTAATTAATACAAATAATTTATGATCATTGATTTTTGGAAAAGGAAATTTATTATTACCATCAACCAGTTCAACATTTGAGTGTTTTTTATTTCTTTAATTTAAATTGAAAATGGAAACTTGACAACCTGCTGACAGAATACTTGTCATTATAATTGCTTGTCATAAAAGAAAGGTGTTCTTGTTTTGAGGGAAAAGGGTAAAGATCTGTTCACAGGGAACGATTTCATCCAGCATTTTTTGCATCCAAAGTAGACACTATTGGTAATTACTCTAAATAATTATTAGCATAAAACCTTACTTGGTGACGAGTAATGGGGAGAGGTTGATAGCATAAAACATTGTAAGAAACGGCTCCCTGTGAAGTGACATAGCTTTCGAGAAAAAAAGTAATTTTCCTCGGATTTGATTTTGAGACCTCAGATTTAGAATTTGAGGTCTCGAAATCAACCATCTTAAAGGAATAAAGCACACAACCTCAGGTGGCAAGGGTGTTTTTTTCTTTCATTATTATCTCACAACTTCAACGACCAATTGAGCTCAAATTTTCGCAGGTTTGTTATTTTAAGCATATGTTGAGATACACAAAGTGAGAAGACTGGTCTTAGACAATTACCAATAGTGTCCAGTGTCTTTAACTGAATGCTAATGTTGAGCAGCCAATTGTGGTTTTTAAGTAGGGACTGATACAATTTATAGCATTTCTCTCTGATATACGAGGGAAATTGATCACTGTGTTTAGTTTGTACCATAATCTGACTCGATATGTCATTTCATTTGTCAATAAAAAATACAAAAAATACAAATAAAAAAATTGTTAATGGCGTGACACTTTTAACCAAGGTAGAGTCTTTCTAAAAAGGCGTTAAACCAATTTGTAGTTAAATAGTATACAGATCAATTCAGTTGGTTAAAGCAGTTTGCAACCGGCCAACTCTTTCATTCTTTTCTGATGAAATAAATCTCCAATTCTTGTCATGACAGAATTATATGAGGTGATTTTCTCAGGTTGGTTGGGCCTAAGGGTCACTGAGGAAGGAATTCCCACTGTTTTTCTTTTACTCTTTCGGAACCGCCCCCCCCCCCTTTTTTCAGGTACAAAAGATGAATTCTTTGATGAAGTGCTATACATCATGTACCTCTTGGTTGTGCGTTTTTAGGTGTCAAGGTTTACTGTGTGTACATACATTGAACCTTATTGTGACTATCAGCCTTTGTGGGTTGGTATTGATATGGTATTTGTGTAAGGACTGCTCTATTCAGACCCATACAGTAACAAGAATAGTGAACATGTGGGTTCCCTACTCAAGGCCCAATGCTGCTGAGCATTCCAGAAAAATTGTGCTTAAAGCCATTATACACTCAGTACAGAAAAGAAGAAAAAAAAGTTCACAGATTTACAAATAACTTACAGGGTTTACAGAAGGTAATGGTGAAAGACTTCTCTTGAAATATTATATCATGAAATGCTTTACTTTTTGAGAAAACATTAAAACTAAACACATCAACAAAAGTAAGTCCCCCCCTCAACAATTTGTCACATCGTAAGGTAAAACATTTTACCAATACAACTAATTAAGAAATCATTCTATGACATGTTTCCTAAGTGTTGTTAAAAAATGAAAGATGTCCATGAATTCATGGCTTAATGAGCTCAAATTGAAGACAAAATTGAGAAAGGCAGTTTTTGTCTTTCATTTGAGCTCATTCATCCAGGAATTCATTGACATCTTTCATGTTTCAACAACACTTAGGAAACATGTCATAGAATGATTTTTTAATTAGTTGTATTGGTAAAATGTTTTACCTTACGATGTTATGACGAATTGTTTAGGGGGGGACTTACTTTTGTTGATGTGTTTATATCAATTCTCGATAGCGAGAATTACGGATTTATTTTAAACACATGTCATGACACGGCGAAACATGCAGAAACAAGGGTGGGTTTTCCCGTTATTTTCTCCCGACTCCGATGACCGATTGAGCCTAAATTTTCACAGGTTTGTTATTTTATATATAATTTGTGATACACGAAGTGGGTGACTTGCACAATACTGTCTACCGAAAGTGTATAATGGCTTTGAAACTCCAAACACTCTGCCCAGAGTACTTTAAAATAATTCTGATTAAAAGGATTGAGGACTGTAGACCCAAACTAATAAATTGCTTACACCACTGTGCCAGGCATAATAATTACAAATCTTTTTTATAAAAGTCCAAACATTTTGATGTTGAGAGAGTGTAGAATTACTCATGTCTGGGCCCAATTTTATAGAGCTGCTTCAGCACAAAAGTTAGCTAAGCACCAACAAAATTATGCTTACCAGAATAAAGTTGTCAACTAAACTACAAATGTCACTGTACAATTTGTGACTCCTATCCTGCTATTTTGGCTTATAAGTAGGCAATTGTTTGAAAGCAATCTGTTCTGCCTAAGCAGGTTTATAAAATTGGGCCTTTTTGCCAAGCAAGAACAACAAAGCATGGTCTATATCATAGAACTGCTTAAATAAGCAAATAAATGGCTTTTATGCAATTTTTCTGTCAAAAGCTATCAATGAGCAGGATACCAGTCACATGTGTTACATTTGATCTAGTTGTTTTGGCTGGTAACCTGTTTCTTGGTAGCATTTTTTGTGCTTATCTACTTTTTGTGCTTTTTTTATAATCAACTAAATTAATAGTTTTACATCAATGTGCAAAAATTCTGCTTAATAACTAAAGAAGGTTACCAGCCAAACTAGACAAATTTCTTTTGTTTGCCATAGGTCTATCGTTTAGAAACTGATTCATCGCCTAATCATGGCCAAAACAACATTTTAGCTGTAAGCAATTTATTTCTTGCTTCAAGCAGAAAAATTAGGCCATGTATAAATAAAACAGGTCACAATGAACAGTCCAGGTTGTGTTTTGTAATCAACCCTTAATTGCTTTGTTTGAGGGCTTCAAGATAAGGTTTCAGATATAGCCTTCTCAGATACTTCTTGTCAACTATTTTGATTGATGATCTCAGCGCTTTTAGACGGAAATTGAGAATTTTTCAGAAAGACACATTAGTGCTGCACTTGAAAGTAAAACGGCACTTGTAAACTCTGGCAGACTCTGCCCTGTACTGTAAAGTGTTTCACCGCTATCAATTCGAAAAATCCCACACTGTCACTGATAATATATTCTTTGAGAGGCAAGGATTGTTTCATTTTGCAGAGGGTACTCCAAATAAAAACTCTGTATTGTATTGGGAAGGTTTAATAGTAAGTTTGGGATTCATGTTCATAGTTAAAGTTCTTTTTCAAAGCATTAATTCTACATCCATAAGTACTTCTGAATGTACATGTACATGTACACTACAATATATACAATCGTACAGATTCTTATATGAACTTTTCAGCTGATCATGAGATCTCCTCAAAACTTTAACACAACACTGCCAAAGAAAACTGCCAAAGTTGTGTGTGTTTTAACGTTTCCTTGGTGGTTTTTTTGCAGTTAACGTTCTTGGCATCCCATTCGCAATGGGATATCATTCTCAGTGTGTGAAATCTTGGAGCATACGCTGTTAAATATGGACAAGGTTGCACAGGGTGTATAATGTCGCCCTATGCATTATTTTTCATTTAACCCCATTCTGTGGGAAATCACCCTATACCACATGTCCAAATGTTTATATTCGATTGTTGTAGCCATAGTTTGAAGATATATTTGAAGATATAGAATTTTACAATCAAGCTCCAGATGAATGTTTTCCTGGAAAAAAGCTGTTTACTTGAGGCAAACATGTGGTGCCCTTGATCGCACCATTATCACCACTTGGCTCAAGAAACCATGCATAAATATTGTTAATCGACTCATAAGATAATATTTGTTTATGAGATTGTGTTCCCCTTGTGAGACGTCCCGACAGATGTCATTTAAGGCTTGAACGGAGAACGCCGGCGCACAAAACAGGGCCATAATGTAGACCCTCCGAAGCGTGTGACATGATTAGAGGGATTAAAGACCCATACAGAGTAGTGCTTACTAATCTAACCTGGGATTAGCCGCTGTAGTGTGTTAGAGAAGGACACTGTTCTGAAAGAAGTATAAGAAAGGCTAACCCTCAGGGGTTATTGACAATATGAAGTGGTATGGAGTAAATTGCCAAGGGCCAAGTACGCACCCTTGTGGTGTAGTTTTATTTGGAGACTGCAAATTATTAGACAATTTCGAAAGTGCACAGACTTTAAAATCTTGCTGATTAGTATACGAGTATCTTTTTGTGTATAAAACATGTAAGTGCATTGCACTGAACTTGACTATAGATTGAGGGGTTATGCAAATCTTGGACACTCTTACAATCTCTGAACACTGTTGTTACAGTACTTGTACAATTTTTACACTGTCAAAGCACTTGTACGGCACACTTTATTTGAGTCGCAGTACTTTTTTAAGGCCTGATGATGTAGGACTTTGTACATTTCATTTCTCACACCCACTCATATTTTGGCATAAAAGGGAAGAAAGAATACTTGAAATGATAAACTGACACATTTATTGAAAATTCTATGTATGTGACACGACTCGGTGTTATACATATTCTGACCCAATAATTCACAGAGGCATTAAAGACATATGCCCCCCTGGTCATTGCCTTTGAGTCCCTTAAAATTTCCCTGACGTAACTGAAATTTCCCTCACAAGTTGCAATTAACGAAAGGAAAAAATATCTTTTCCCCACAAAATTTGCTTTTCACAAGAATGTCCATACTTATCTAAAATAAAATCAGTAACCTAGCCTCGAATGGTGACTCATGTTGGGAGTGGGGGTGGTGTTGTCTGTCGAACTATTCATAATCTTATCTTTCTTCAGTTTTATTACAGCCATCAGTAGAAGAAGAACAAACATTTTCAGGCATAAATATGATGCTCACTCCTGGCATGTTTTTTTCGTTTTTTTCTTTCTTTTTTTCTTTTTTTCCCCAGTGCATTTTGTGTTAAAACCAGTATGAAGCTTTAGAATAAAAATGTACGCTTAATTGCTTCAGGACAAAAGCTCGAAGGAAGCTTGTAAAACCAAGGTCCCTCATAAAATCTACAAAAAATTGAAAACCAGGTTCCACAAATAACCCAAACGTGACGTCCATTAAAAAAAAAGCAGGGGAAGTGATTCATTGTATGGTAGCACTTATCTCTGTTGTTCTCTTATTGTGCAATTGAAGATCTTTGTTAGAAATACCAAGGCCAATCTTTCAGATATGTAACGGGCATGCATGAAATGAGTTGGAGAACGGTCTCCATTTAATGTAATAATAGGAGTTTTAGTCATGAACATTAGAACAACCCAGTCGGCCTTCGTGCAAAATTTTCTTTGTGTCAGCTTTTGGTTACTCAACAAAATATTTCAAAGCATTTCATGAACAACTAGTAGTGACCTGACAAGCAGAACTTGCCGTGTGTCAGCGGGGCTGCTCAAAATATAGTTCCAAACAATTTATGAACAACCAGTACTCGCAGCAGAACTTTCTTTTGTGCCAGCAGCAGGGTTATTCAAAATATTTCAAAACATTGTGAGTATGTTTTCTTTGGGTGAAAAGTCAAACGGTTGAGAGATTAAATGGATATTTAGTTATTGATTGTCAAAGTGTATTGTTAGGTTTTTGTATCGCTGTTCAGGCGCTCATACAGTTCTTTGCACACTCAGGGGAGCTTGCACCACTGTGGTTAATACATAAAATATAATGCGGAGAACATACAGCGGTTTTGATGGTGTATAGAATTACTTGTGGGTTTTTTTGTAAGTAAATTGATTACATCCGTCTGTTTTTTCAAAGGTTGAAGAAGTGGGCGGAGACTTGCCTCATGAGGAAGTCACCGCAAGAATGTTTTATTTCAGACACTACTCTCAGACAGCCGTCAACGGAATAGTAATAATTTTTTTGAAAGGTTGAAACACTTTTTGCTCAAAAATAGTGTCTTTTAATGGCTTGTTTTAATCACTTTGCTTGTAATTTGCTTTGTTATTGCAGGATGTATCCACCTGAAGATCTTTCACCAACTGTAGTTCATCAGTGAATCTGCTGTTCTTGACT
Organism: Asterias rubens; assembly: GCF_902459465.1. Taxonomy (NCBI): domain Eukaryota; kingdom Metazoa; phylum Echinodermata; class Asteroidea; order Forcipulatida; family Asteriidae; genus Asterias; species Asterias rubens. The sequence goes on from NW_022985707.1 coordinate 59,953, forward strand.
AGAAGAAAGGAAAACCATCAAAGTGTCTTCCACTGTTGAGATTCTGAATCTCTCTCTTTCTCTCCAAAACAAAAATCTCATTTCCACTCAAGAGACGATGTCTTACCTAATTGTAACATGCCGCTCTTTGCTGTGGATGCTGGTGAGCATCGGCATCGTAGCGATGCACGTATTTGCTCTCATCACACCAGAATGGCTTCACAGACAAGACAAATCCTTCCTCAGCGCCCTGGTATCGTCGACACCCAGCACCACAACACTAAACGTCACACAGTCCAATGGACCCGATTCAATTATATTCCGGCAGAGCTCAGCACTCGGACTATTAACACGCTGCTCTGAGACTTACTCCGTAAACCCCGCCATCGTGCTGGCAGCGGATGGTGTTGCCAACATCACAGAAGACTGTGAGTGGATCAGAAACTTTTCGGAGCTGCCTATCTGGCTGTGGAAGGTGACGGTTGTCTTCTACTGTCTTGGGGTTGTCATCCTGGCTTTGGTTGGTGTCATAGCGGTGTTCAGCTTGTGCTTTAAGAGTATCTGCAGGAAGAGCCTCTTCACGGTGTGTGGACTTGTACAAGCAATAGCAGGTGAGGCACCCCCAGTCTTTTTGGCGTTCAAAAACATTTCTGTTGCTCCCACTCCCAGGGGGGATTTTACAAAGAGTTAAGACTAGTCTTATCTCCAGTTAGGATGAGTTACTCGTTCTAAATTAGGACTAGCCTCAAGTTTGTAATATCTCCTAGGACTAGTCTTAAATAAGGACTATCTTTGTGAAGCTAGGTACTTCACTCTTGAAGGATCACAGCAGTTTCCCTCTGGTATTACAATATTTTTACAGGAACCTTGCACTGGGCGCCACGACAAAAGCACAGGGCACCACGTCAATTGGCTTTTGCTGTGGGTGCCATGAGCTTTTTTGAGGCCTGCACCCCAAAGTCCCGAACGTCAACTTTTTCAAAAACATTTTATTCTAGTTTTTTTATTTTATTCGTGGAGAAACAGAATCAGCAGCAGGCCTAACTATTTGTGAAGGCAACAGAGGAAATTGCCCCTGTAAATGCCCTGATCATTGGCTTGGTGCTCCTTGTAATGTTCAAGTAGAAATTCCAGTGTGGTGGCCTCAAAAGTTTTCTTTTTTTCACCATTTTTATGTGTGTAGGTGTAAGGTACATCTAGCAAGAATTTAAAAGCACAGATGCCGCTGCTTATGCGCTAATGTTGCCTATTATTTAATTTTGGTTTTAAAGTCACTGGACACTATTGGTAATTGTCAAAGACCAGTCTTCCCTTTTGGTTCATCTCAACATATGCATAGTTAACAAATCTGTGAAAATGTTAGTTCAATTGGTCGTCGAAGTTGCGAGATATGATTGAAATAAAAAACACTATTGTCACACAAAGTTGTGTGCTTGATTTTGAGACCTCAAAATCTAAATCTGAGGTCTCAAAATATAATTCGTGGTAAATTACTTTTTTCTCGAAAACTACTCCACTTTTGAGGGAGCCGTTTCTCACAATGTTTTATACTTTCACCATCTCCCCATTACTCGTTACCAAGTAAGGTTTTATTTTATAAAATGATTTTGAGTAATTACAACAGTGTCCATTGCATTGAGGATAGCCAATTATTGTTTGAAGAAAAGTTGTTGGGTTATTGCGTACCGGTAGTTTGTCTTGAGAGCACTGTCACTCATTATCTCTCAGTCTCGGGGCTTTGACCCTAAGGTCCAGTTTTTTGTTCTTTGTCTTGGCCTTGGTGTTCCATGCCTAGCCTGGACATCAACACTGGTGTATTGTGTACACAACATACCATTCTCTTTGCAGTATCTAAAGGACCACGAAGGACAATGCTGCCAAACAATTAAACATTTCAGAATGGGCTCTCACATAATTACAAGATCACAGTCACATTTCATCATACCACTTTAATAAATAGATCAATGTGAAATGCACTGAGAAGAGCAACGACCTGACATGGTTGTTGTCGCATCAGATTTAAGTTTAAAAATCTAAACAAAGACATTTCAGGAAATAATATATATGGAGTTTGCTGACTAACACAAGATTGTGGTTTTTGTATAAACCCCCGAAAAAGGATGACTGTTTTTTAACTTCATCCTGTTTTGAAGAAAATACATGTTAGGTGGGAAAAAGATTACACCCCCTTCATTGCCCTTTGATTTACTGTGACCCCCTTTGACCTCCCTTGACCCCTCGATCCGTGATGACCCGTACCCTTTTCATCAAGTATTTTCTCAGGCCTGCAGAGTTGATATTCGGTCCTCTCTCTGAATGGACAGGATTTAGAGGAGTTTGTTAAAAGTGTAGGGGAAAGTGGGGCATGGTTTTTAGGCCTAATCGGTGAAGAATAAAACTGGAAAAGTTCGCTCCTTCGTTTACTCTGCCCTCAAGATATGTTGAAATAGTGCCAAGGTTGTTGCTTTGAATCAACTAAGGAATGTATTAGGTGTGGACGTTTCTGACAATGACATTGAAAACAACTGCTGAATCCTGAAAGGGTTTGGGTTTTGTCACAGTAAATTTATTTCCATCAGGTATGTTTTTAAAATGATAATGTTTCAAGGTGAGAAATTACAGACTTTTAATTTTATCTCCATTCAGATTTGTTTGGGGGTCTGATTGGCCATGATCAAACAACAAAATGTTGTAATTCTTCAGATAAAAATAAGTTGATCTTTGATGTAGGTCCTACTTCTCTTGCACTGTGAATGCCAGTTTTTTGTTTAGTTTTTTTTTTTATAACTCTAGCTAGGGGTTATCAAAAGGTGGACATTCCATAATTTCAAATATTATATTCCCTCTGTGTGTGAAGTATCAGGCCTGATGCAGCCCCTTTCACACGAGAGCAATGTAGCAAGGGTCCCTTGCTAAACTTGTAGCATGGTTGTAAAATTCTACAAAATGTACCTCGTGTGAAAGGACAACAATTTGTTGTTTGTCCCAAGTTCTCTTGCAAAATATTGTCAAACATTGCCACATGTTACAACCATGCTAAAATGAAGCGAGGGACCCTAGTTAATTTGTTATCATGTGAATAGCATCCTTAAAGTTTTGGAACTCAGACAAGATAGGACTCAATTATCAAACTCTCTCCAGAGAGACCACCAACAACAATAGGTGGTCCAATACATTGTAAATAAACAACAATAGAATTAGGAAACGCGTGAACAAACAATTTGCTTTATAATTGTGCCCAAATTGTACACATTACCTTGTAAACTGATTGACATTTTTACCTGAGACAAGATAAAACATTCCAAACCACCCAAAACCTTTTCCCCTTTTATCTAACATTGCATGGTGACAAGGCGAATAAATTTATGTGACAACACCCAGTTACATCCTTAAAGTTTAACATAGCAGGACTTTAAATAACACTGGATCAAAAGCCCACGCAAGGCCAGTGATTTTAGCATCAGACAGGTAGGCCTAACCTCAAGACTGGACGAAGTCCGGTGATCTTGTGGGTATTTTTATCAAATGTGTCGGCCTAATAATATCTTTACAAAAAAGTTTATGTTCACATTCTGACTTAAAATCTCTTTGAATTCTGTTGAGCATTGAATTCTTGAGCCAAATGAGATCAATCTTGTCTTTTAGCTAATCCAAATTATCAAAATCAAAATAGTTCATATTAGTCTGTGTAGATTTGTTCCCATTTTGATTTGGTCTTGTGAAAAGACTTCTGCACCAGTTAGGATTTTAAGCTACAATCTCTGCGGTCTTTCAGATTTTCGCACAAAGTTTAAGCCATGCATTGGGGGAAATGCTGCAAACATGTGGGTGTTCATGAAGTTTAAAAACTTTATTAAACTTTTCATAAAGTTTCTAAAGTTCCATACTGTGTTTACAATCATTGTTGAATTTTTTTTTTTATAAACCGTCCAGTTCAAATTTTAGGTTTTGGTTCTGGGGCATATTTTGTACAGTAGAGTTTGTATCTTTTGTACATTTTGTCTGCAGCTAGTAGTGATATTGAGTGATTCCTTTTCTGTAGGGACTTTTTCTTATGAAGGCCACACATTGAAAAGGTCATTGTCCTATATCTTGATAACTTACCTTGTGTACATGTGTATGTATTCATCCATATAGAGTGAGTCAGGTACATCGTCAAAGAGCCGATGGGAAATGGTTTGCGGCTTTGTAGATTGTATATTTCCTGTTGTCTCTGAAATTGTCAATTTTATCTTTATTTAGGATGGCTGGAGTCTGGAATATAAATCACGTAGGCCCACAGTCTGTATAAAGGACAAGTGAACTCTAATCATATTTGTGAGGTGTTTTCAAACATTTTTTCATTCAAACAGTACTTCTCCATTTTATTGGGCCAGAAGTGTGAATCATGATTCAGTCTTGAACAGAGGCAGGCAACGAAGGCAAATGCCTCGATGCTCCCTGGTCATTGACTTGGTGCCCGTGAAATGCTGCGCTGGAAATTCACAATTTCCTCATAGGGTGCCCTTAACCCTTGCCCTTTCGAAAACAAAAAATAAAACCCTGATGATTCCCAAAAATGTTCGAATAATTACAATGTGCACAACTTTTGCACAGCCTTTAATTTTGTCAGTTGCTTTCTACCTCCATGGTTGCTCAGAAAAATAAAAAGTTCCAAGCTCTTCAAAGATGAGTCAGATCATGAGATGGCCTTGATTGCAGCTTGTAGAGTGTCCAGCAAGAAATGTGTGACCACATGGACCAGTATCCCCTGGTGTTACAGTAATAATAATCTAGCAGGAACAATGAGAGTGATTGTTGTCATTGTGTCACCCAAGTAGGTTCCAGTTAGTGGTGTTCAGATGAAGTGTCTCAGGCTGTGGATGGTGTAAACACACTGGGCCTTTATTGGTGAAGGTGTTAATGCTGGGCCAGTGTTTGTTTATTGATGTTGTCTTTACAAGGTTGTCCCTGGTTTACCACAACTGGTTTATAGCTCTGTGCCACAACTGTTTGTGGTGAGAAATATGAGCCAGACATAATGTGCTGCCCTGGGCATTCACATCAAAGTTGAGGATGGGTTGTGGGGGGAGGGGGGGGGGGGTTTACTTCCATGATTGACTCATCAACTACTCTCTTTATGAAAAAAATAATGAAAAACCACTCATTTTGTATGCCATACCATTCTTGCAGAGAGCCATATGGTGGACAACTCTTTTAGAGTGAAAGAGGTACTTTCAACTCGATTTAGAGTGAAGTTCATACCACTTTCACTAAAAAATAGTGACACTGATGGACTTTCAATCTCAAAAGAGCGAAAATGACACCACTCAGACAAGAGAAAATGTTTCATTCTCTTACATGAAGAGGGTATACTCACTGTACAATAGCAGGTACAAGCATGCAGCAACAGTACACTTGACCATTTCTTCTATTTGAATGAAAATGCTTCTAAAAAGCCCCTTTCAGTTTAAAGCCTCTTTCAGTTTCACGCTACTGTTTAAAATCTGGAGAATCACCGATTCTCAGTGTGGAGGAAAAGTTTAAAGGCACTGGACACTATGGGTAATTACTCAAAATAATTGTTAGCATAAAAACTAACTTGGTAACATGCAATGGGGAGCTGTTGATAGTATAAAACATTGTGAGAAACGGCTCCCTCTGAAGTAACGTATTGAATTTGAAAGCTCAGCTGAGGTGCTATTTCTCAGCAAGACCTGGCCTTATTTCTCAGAGCTGCTCAAGAAGTTAGCAAAGCAGAACACAATTGAGTTTACCCTAACAAGGTAGCTAGACGAAACACCATGTCATAATGTACCATTTGCTATTGTTTTCATGTTTATTTTTGCTTAGCAGAAAATATTCAAGAAGTATTTTTGTTTATTGGTCGAGATTTTCTTTAAAAAAAACACGTCTTGGAAATGAATCAAAAGTACACTCCTCTTTCCCCTGAAATGACCCCCTTTTGGTTTTGGTGGTTTTTTTTTATTCTCTTGGAGCCACCCAGCAACAGAACACCTGTCTTACAACATTTCCTGGACTCCTTTTTCGGTCTGAGCCAAAATTAAATAAAATCAATCTCAAGAAGTGGACCAATTCCCCGAAGAAAAACTTAATGCATTTGCCACTCCTTCCAGGTCCTGAAAATCAGTCCCATGGGTTTGGACTTATTATAAATTTTGCTTGGTTTTCTTTTTTTTTAGGGTAAGTTTTCTTGTACAATAAAAATGGAATGACCAACATGGGCTTTGGGGGTAGGGCAAATGGTTTTTAAATTGTTCTGGGGGAGTCCAGTGCGGGTGTTTACGTTTTATTTGCGTAGAGGTTTTTGCACTTGGAGGCAGTTCTTCTCCCTTGTGGGATGGACGAGGGATTAGTTCTGAGCAGCTGGTTGTAGGACCTATGAGGCGGGTTTAGGACCTATTTCTTCACTACAGAAACGCATGTGAGTCGACTGGGTGATATGTGGAGCATACCATGGTCTTGGCTTATGGGTGATGTATTGGGCTGCCCTCTAGCCTGTACTTTTTATATCTTTTACAGTTTGACCTTAGCAGACTTCGTGTGGGAAGTAGGTGGGAAAAGGTGGTGAGATAAAAATTTGTTAAAAGTTGAGATAAGAAATGGAATCAATGAAACTGAAATAACCCTATGATGACCCTCTTATTTTTTGCTATTTCTGTCCAACTCCAATTAGTCACAAACTCTTGACTACAGTGTGAGGCTGTTTTATACATAACAGGCCTGATACTTCACGGAGGTAACGGAGGCAATTGCCTTCATGCCCACTGGTCATTGACTTGGTGCCCTTGAAATGCTACAACAGAAATTTACAGTTTCCTCATACCGTAGGGTGCCCTTTACCATGGAAAAATGCCTTGATGTCTTTGCCCTTTTAAAAGACGAAGCATACAGGCCTGCGTATAAACAACAAACGAAGAAAATAACAAAATCTGGAGAACAAAATTGGAAAGTTAAAATGCCACCACGTATACTTCAAATTTGCAGCACTCTATCTGCAGGAGGCTCAGTGCATATTTAAGGGCATTGAATTTCGACAGTCACTGACCCTTAATAACACACCTATTAAATGTAGCTGGGCATTGCTTGTTTTGTCTAATTGCACTACTTTTTTAAGCCTAAAAAACATTTAGAAACTTTTAATTTTGAAAATGTATTGTTACATTAGTGTGTATGCCTATGCATTATGTAGAAGCCTTTCTCATGGAAACAATGTATTGTGACAACATGACCTTCTCTTATTTCTTTAAGCAAAAGACCTCACTTTTGACTTCCTTCCGGTTTTGTTGAATGAGCCTTCTTTAAATCTCCACTTTAGACTTCTATCTATTTTTGAAGACTGCCATCTAAAATCCCCACTTAAAACCATTGTATCCCCTCTTGCTTTAAAACCCTCTGTTTGTCAGTCAACACTCACCCATATAGCCCAGGACAACACCCCCATTCAATTTATAAGGCACTGTTAATGTTCCCCACGGTGACCCCCAGGATTCCCAAATCCCTTAGAAGTGGGACATCCGTGTGAACTTTCTCCTGGAATGAGGGCATGCATTCAAAGCTCAAGTGTCCATATATAATGTTGTAGTCAGGTTTCTTTGTTTTCTGTAATTCCAGGGGTTATCAAAGGGTGAAAATTCCATGTTTTAAGAATCAACCATATTTTAGTGTGTCTTTGGAATGCTTATTTGTGCTAATGTGATAAATACATACATACCTTTGGGGTCCTGTATGCTTCGTTTTTGAAACGACAAGGGAGCCATGGCATTTTCTCCTTGATAAAACAATCATATCATACGGAAATTGTAAATTTTAAAGCATTTTTAGGGCACTAAGGCAATGACAATTAATTGCCTTCCTTTGCCTCTGTGATGTATCAGGCGTGTCTAGTTCTGACCATAAATTCATGGATCTGCTGATTAGAATGTTTGGCTTAACAACTCTATATTGCTTAGCAAGAATGAGGTGGGCATAACCGTACAAACCAACACCATATTGCATTTAAGCTGAGTGCGATCACGCTGCTCAGCAGAACTTTGCCTTTTTCTGTACATAAAATAATCCCATAATTCTGTGAATGTGTGAGAAATTATTACAAAATCCTCAGCACTCTCCTGATCGAGTGATAACTGATGTAGGGTGACATGGCTGCACATTTTCCTTGTTCAAATCGTGGTTCAATCACTTCAATAAAGTCACAATTCAAACACATGTCTGTGTTTCACTGGCAATTGAAGCACATGTTTACAAAGTCAAAAACCAAACAAGCGCATGAGACCTAAGGAGTGCCTTGATACTAGTGGCAGCAGAACTCATGCTTGAAAGTGACCCTTCTTAAAGGCACTAGACACTATTGGTATTTACTAAAAAATAATTGTTAGCATAAAAACTTATTCGGTAACTAGCAATGGAGAGCTGTTGATAGTATAAAACATTGTGAGAAACAGTTCCCTAATTTTCCACGAATTTGATTTCGGGACCTCAGAATTAGATTTTGAGGTCTGGAAATCAAGCGTCTGAAAGCACACAACAACATCGTGTGACAAGGGTGTTTTTTCCTTTTATTATTATCTCGCATTTTCGACGAGCAATTGAGTTCAAATTTTCACAGGTTTGTTATTTTGTGCTTATCTTGAGATACACCAAGTGAGAAGACTGGTCTTTGACAATTACCAATAGTGTCCAGTGTCTTTAACCGTAGAGCCAGTGCTTTAACTTTCCTGTGATCCATCAAGCCTCTCCTGAATTCCATCTCCATGATGAATTGCCTGGATCCGAAACCAATACTTGGTGCTGGTCCATTATTACTCCTCACTAATAACCCCAGTGTGTAAACTCAAACCAGGGTAATATTAGCCAAGTGTAAACAAGAAAAGGACTGGCTGCTTATTTTAAAGTCAGGGGATATTATTCAAGGGGGATTGTGTTACAGCTCGACCTGATGGATTAGAAAGCCTGGCCGCTTAATTCCACTTCAAATCCCTGGGTTTAGGCCAAGGATTGTGAACAAGGGACAATATTTTGGTTCACACTGGATTGTCGGAAGTATCTTGAAACTGAAAGGGCCTGATATCCTGACACTTCTTGCCAATTATGCGCTTTATGACAGTGCGCCCTTAGCACAGTTTTTTAAGGAGTGCAAGGAAAATGGGTACATTCCATTTCTATTCCCAAACTCTATCAGATGTTTTGACACATGTTATAATATGTAGTAAGGCTAGGAGCATTTGGTTTTCTGGATAGTAACAAACACTTCGTTGTGGCACCATTCTTTTGTCAATTAACATAATTTACAAAAATTTGTTACTTATTATAACTTCTACAAAGCCAGCAATTTCTTTGGCCGACTCTTTCCTTTTAAAAAAAAAAAAGAAAACAATGAAAAAGGCTCTGTTTCTACTTGTTTTGACAAAATATAAATGATGATCAAATGCTTTTTTTTTTTTTTGGCGAGCCTTAAAAGATTGGCTGGTATACTTACCCGGTCATTTCACACTAGAGCAACTTAGCAAGAGTCCTTTGCTTAATTGTATCAATTAAAGGTTGTAAAATTTTACAAAATGTACCTCCTGTGAATAGACAACAATTTTGTGTAGGGTCCAAAGTCTCTTGTAAAATCTTGTCCAACATTTGCTACCCCATGACACCATCGAGCAGAGATATGGATGTAACTCCATACCAAGAACGGTGAGAGTTGGTTCCTGGTCACTCGTTAGTCACATCATACGCAGCTGTCACACACCATCACACATCGTGACGGATGAGCGCTCAGCTGGTGTAATCGGTTTGACGCCAAACTGGGGTAACGGCTAACGAGTATAGGAGCTTAGAGCAGGAAGAGAAATCGCAGACTTTCCTCTGAATTCAAACTTTTTAAGTCAGCCTGGTGAAGAAAATCATCTAAAAAAATTCTACTTGTAATGTAATGAAATCCTGTTCTCTAGTGTGGAGAACACTGTTCCTAAAAAGCTCCGAGAAGTGCATAATGATTAACAAGCTGAGTAATTATCCTGTGATATTTAATTTAAAATTAGATACACTCGTAAAATATGTGTGACACTGTATGAATACTTCTCTTTTTGTATAAATGTGTGGTTCTGAGATAGGGCAGGGCCCCTTTGCTCTAGAACCAACACTCACAGTGTACCCTGTGTATGCATGGTCTGTTTGTCATCACACAGGCAGGTTGTCAATTATTGACTAGCCCATCACTTGGGGGGGGGGGGGCTGCCTGAAGAAGAAACCTTTACTAGCCTAGCACTCAGCACCACAGCTCTCTCTCTCTCTCTCTCTCTCTCTCTCTCTCTCTCTCTCTCTCTCTCTCTCTCTCTCTCTCCACTATACAAGTGTTTGCTCATTGAGCAAGTGACTCCATGTTAAATGTAAATTGAGCTCTGAAAGCCTCTCAGAATTGCTTTTTTAGACACCGAGCTCTATGTCCACGCTTTTCTTAGATTGTACATTAGGAGAAGCCAAACACCTTACATAATGGCAGGAAGCTCTCCTGGAAATGACTTGACTGATTTTCATTCACACCATGAAAGGATCTCATTAGCCTAGCCTAGCCTTGCCTTGCCGCATTAGTCTTTTATTCTGTTCATGCCTTCCAGTGATACCTCCAGACACATAAAGTCTCAGGCTTCACGACCTTTCAGTAAAAGTGCAATACTGAGGAAGAAGGGTGGAGCTAGACTTTGGTACAAGACGCTACTGTTGCTTATTTCCCTCTCGCCAATAGAGAGCGCTATTACTGTGAGAGAACTTTTATCACTGGAACATCTTGCCAATTTCGTAGTAGTCTGGTAGCAGTTTTCTGGGTGATATCGGTTCAATGTTGATCGTTGCTAGTCTGTGCATAGAGCAAGGACAAGAATTTTAAAAATATGGTGTGCTGTAGCCGTTCGCTAGATGAAAGTGGTTCTTGGTGGATTACGGTAAATTTCACAATTAAAGTACAAAAGTTGCAGTTATGGAACACAGGAATTGTTAGTATCAAAGATTTTGAAACTAACCCTTTTGAAAATGAAAGCTCAGATTTGTAGTTTATGTTCCTTACATATAATTAATCCTCCAAATTGTTAAAGCTTGTGAAAAATAGTTGATTGAAGTATCATGTGAAGTGAAGGTAATAGCAGATGAAGACAGACACCTGAAATCACTGTTTACTTGTTTTGTTGGACGAAAATTAAATTGCCCGAAAAACAAAATTCACAAAAGCTCTGAAAAGGTTGTTTATTAACATTTTTTGTTTTCACCAACAATGCATACAAAACCAAGACTAAGAGATTTGAGAGATTTGCAGGTTTGCAAGACAATTCAGAAAAATGTCTACAGTACAGGGCAAAAGACCATCTGGCTTTCAATTCAAACCATTTTCATCAAATATTTTCAATCACAGAAGGAGACTCCATTTCCTTTCCCCAACACTCCCTCAGGGCTCTTTGAATTATCAGTTAAAGGGAAGGTATTTGTTTGGTAATCACTCTTAAAAGGGTTGGCAAGAAAAAAATGTTAGAAGGCTATTTTTACAGCAGCTTTCGATTATGTAAAGCATTTTGACAAACATTTTACTTCAAAGTAATGTGGTTAAGTAAAAAAAAAAGATAGCAGATTTTATAAAAAAATACGATTTGAATCTGAGAAGCATTGACGTTGTAATGCTTTCTCTGCCTCAAACTGTGTATTCCTGTAGGGATAATTATTTGCGCCAAATTTTCAGCGATATCTCAAAAAAAGAGACCACCCTTTGAAAAGAAATGTTCACAGTTTAGTTTTATTGTATACATTTATTGTATCTACATTTATACATGTATATGATTAAAGGATTTGGGTACTTTTTGTAACACAAAACACAATGACCACAGGTTAACATCAAACTTACACCATTTGAAGATAATGATAGTAGAAAGCATACCTTAAAATATTAGATGCTGAGGTGCTGTAGTTTTTTAGAAATGAGTAAAACAATGTCATGAAAATACGTTTTTACATGCTAAAATATAATTCGTCTCATGATCAGTAAGACAAAAATTATTTCCATGACATTGTTTTACCAATTTCTCAAAAACTACAGCACCTCAGCAAGCAATATTTTCAGGGAAGCTTTCTACTGTTATTATCTTCAAACTGTGTAAGTTTGATGTAAATCTGTGGACATTGTGTTTTTTGTCCCCTAAAAAGTACATAGACCCTTTAAAACAATCAAACCATTCCCCCTAAAATAGACATACTTTGCCTTTAAAAGCCCCGAGGTAGAGGAAGCCAACTAATACTTTGTCCCTCTCTCTTTTTTGATCCTCCCTGCAGGTCTGATTATCCTCCTAGGCCTAGTGATGTACCCAGCAGGCTGGGGTTCGGACGCAGTGGTGGAGCTCTGCGGGTCAGACGCTGCACCCTTCCAGTTTGGCAGCTGCTCCCTCGGATGGTCGTTCTTCGTGGCCGCCGCAGCCACCGTCCTCACGTTTGCGTGTGCGGTGCTCTCCGTCCAAGCGGAGATTGCCACCGCCAGTGATGACGTACAGGACGAGATACTGAAGGGAAAGTATGTCATCTGCCTCCCTTGATGACTGCAAGGAGAACCACAGATGTGCTGGGGATGAATGATTCTATTCGAAATGGAATCTGCAGATGAACATGCTTAATGTGTCGGCATCTGTTTTTTATATTTTATGATCAGCTACAACTCAAAACTCGTAAAGTGTGGATTAAGGTATAGACCCGGCGTTATCTTATTAGAAGAGGGTACAATGGCAAGAAGCGTAAGATAATCTTCCTGTGACGTCTTCATTGCATTAAGCTGTCATTGTGAAGAGTGATCTCATAAGGATTCCATAAAGAGAGCTCCTGCAAAATTGACAATTAAGAGTACATCTTCCAAAGCTGGGATAGTGGCCTCAGGAAAAGAGAGAGATGCAAATTTTTGTAAGAGTTTTATATTCTCGCTACTTTGGTCTGTGGAGGCAAGTGAAGTTTTTCTATCTTTATAAAGCAACATGCGCGAACCTGAACAGAGTTTTATATTCTCGCTACTTTGGTCTGTGGAGGCAAGTGAAGTTTTTCTATCTTTATAAAGCAAGATGCGCTAACCTGAAAAGTGCATCGCTACTTTGGTCTGTGGAGGCAAGTGAAGTTTTTCTATCTTTATAAAGCAACATGCGCTAACCTGAAAAGTGCATCGCTACTTTGGTCTGTGGTGAAGTTTTTCTATCTTTATAAAGCAACATGCGCTAACCTGAAAAGTGCTTAATTATGGAATGGTACATCACATTTCGCCAGTCAAAGTTTACATTTATATTATTCAGATTGCTTGAACCCCTGAAATGTAACACTTGGAAGTGCAGGCATTATCATCGCTAGAACAGTTTTCACACCCGGCTTGAACTTGTGTATCCCCCTTTACAGCTCAACAGTGTTTCACAATCACAAAGTCTGTACATAAACAAAAGTATAAAATATTGTAAACATTTCATATAAGGCCGAATAAAAAATTAAAAAACAGTTGATCGTCCCCGCCCGCATCATTTTTTGGGGCCGCTCCTTTTTTTTTCTTTTCTTTTTTTTTCTTTTCGATAAACTTTTTTCTTTTTTTCCCCCTAATTTTTGTTGGCCTAGAAGCTTTTCCCGAATGTAACGCTATGCTCTCGACCACGTGTAACTGTCTGTTTCATAAATCATAATTAATAAATACCTTGGACTATTTCAAGTCTCTGATTGGTCAAACCTGGTCACGTGGGGAGTGTTAACGGTCGGTATAAAGACCGGCTTTGGAAAATAGAAAATAAGTGACCCCTAAATCAGCATACATTTGTCCATATATGGTCTTGTTTACAGCGACATGCTACATGGCTCTGAGCTAATGCGCGCGTTTTAATGCACAAAGAACAGCTATCGTCCAATCATTTGCCTCCTTTGACCCCAGTGAAGGTGCTGAATACACCATTTTTTAAAAGAGTCACTTGTCTCAAAGATCAGTAATGTGATTAACGCACGAAAGAGATGGGAACCATCAAAAGCTCAAATATGGCCCCTGAATATGTCTGGAAGTATTGCCGAGAGAAAAGTCACAAAATATTGGACAGTTTTAGCCGTTTAATTCGCTAAAAAAGGTATTTATTAATGTGAATAACAGTGTTCGGACTCAGTCTTCACTGCGTGGTAAAGACCTTGGTTGGTGGCTGGCGCTGTTAACGGACCTCGCCTCCGGCTCAGTCCGTTAACAGCGCCAGCCACCAACCTGAAGACAGGGTCCTCGCACTGTTATTCCCTAATTAGTGAATGCCTACCAGATACCAGCAAATTTTTTTAATGTAATAATCCGACCCTGTTATAACGGGTCCTCATCATGCAACAAATAGATATAAATTAAGTTTGCGGTGTTTCAAACTGAAGAATTTGTGGCCTGTTTGATTTGAAATACTAAGCGGCCATCTTGGGTAAAAAAAAAATTAAAATAATAAACAAAAAGGCCCTCATCCTCCTCTTTTTTGAAAAATCCGGACGATCAACTGGTATTTTTTTTTTATTTGGCCTAAATTGTATTTTGCATTTCAAGGGCACCAAGGCAATTTTACCAGGGGGCATGGAGGCAATCACCTTTGTTGCCTTCTGAAGTATCAGGTCTAGGTTGGCCAGGTGGTATTTCATCTCGCCCCTGAAAAATCTGAAAAAGGAGAGGCAGAAACCATCAAACCCAAAACAGACCATAGCAATTAGTGTGTCTAGACTGCAGAGGGGCTTGGATCAGAGGTATCAGGATCCTCATAGCAGAGCCTCTGAGAACAAGATCCCTGGCTTGACTCAGTACATGTGGGTATTACAAACAGTCATCAGGAATTCCAATATCTCTTTTGAAATGAAAAACTGGGTCTGTAACGACTTATGAGTTTCAAGGGAAATAATCAAAGATATTCTGCTAAAGCACAATTGTTATTATAGTGAAGAACTCAACAATGTTATTCCCATGCAAAGTTCAGTGTATCCAGCCGGTTCTCATTGTGTTGATAACGTACATGTATGTGCGGGTTGTGACTAAAACACCAAAAGGGATGGGGGCGGGTCTCTTTCTTTTTTTCTTTTTTTCACTTCAGATCAAATTCACAAAAGTTATAAAGATAAAAACATTCTGAATACACATGATTTTTTTTTTTTTTGGGGGGGGGCCCCAAATGCCCCACAGTTTTGACAAACATTGCTCATGACAGGAAATCCAATTGCAACATTTTGTGACACAGAACTACATGTAGACTTAGTACATCAAGTTTCATCAGACATTTGTTGTTGACAAGAGCCAAAAAGTTTGCTTCTAAACACAACACTATTGGGAGGAGTTTGGATTGTTCTTGTAAGAAATGAATCCGAAGATTATTTCCTTTTTGTGTGGTATGTATAGATACATGGTGTTCTTGGGTCATTTTAAAAAAAATGATTCCCAGCTGGTGTGCAAGATAGACAAGATTGACAGGATGCGTTAGGCTATTGTTTTCACTTGTTCAAACAATTTCATTCTTGATAACAATTCAGCCGAATAATTCTGACAGTCATCAGTGATAGACCAGCCCTTTAGATAAACAGAAAGCTAGGATAAATTACTGAAGTGAAATTAATTTTTCTGGTGTTTGGTTTTCTGCCAAATGGGCCTCTTTTTGTAAACGCTTTAAAGGCAGTGTACACTATTGGTGATTGTCAAAGACTAGCCTTCACAGTTGTTGTATCTCAACATGAGCATAAAATAACAAACCTGTGAAAATTTGAGCTCAAACGGTCATCGGACTTGCGAGATAATAATGAAAGAAAAAACACACTTGTCACACGAAGTTGTGTGTGTTTAGATGGTTGATTTTGAGACCTCAAGTTGTAAATCTGAGGTCTCGAAATCAAATTCGTGGAAAATTACTTCTTTCTCCAAAACTATGGGAGCCAATAGTGTAATTACCAATAGTGTCCACTGCCTTTAAATATGATCCTTTCATAGTAAGTTAACCAACTTTTTAAAAACTTTTGAGTTTCATTGAAATATTTTGTGTATGAACTTTACACTTTGCATCATAGGCTTGTGTCTATATTTGAAGAAATAAAATATATATAACAAAATATTTGGCAATACATGTTGCAAACAGTTCTTATTTGGTGTCTAAGCATTATTGAAAGAGAGACAAACTTGCACCAACTTTAACATCAATGGTCCTTGAGAGAAAAAAAGTGTACACTTTCACAGATTTGTACCTCATTACACTTACAGGGTTATAAATATAAACTCACTAAAAGCTTTCCCATCAGAAGCACTTACAGGATCCTTGTGTTGATAAATACCACAGTTGCCATGAGGTATCCAGATAAACTATTTACTTTTTACTACTATTTACTATCGCTATCAGGAACGTTAGAGTCGTGTCTATCAAACCCCATGGCTGGAGGATGTATATGGCGCGGTAGTCACTGATGCTCATTTATTTTATGGTGGCTTTCATGTATGTATTAGAGGCCTATATGACATGATAAGTGCAGTTTTTGTATGGTGGTATTATTATGTATGACATGATTAGCTTGTGTTTCTCCTCCACTAGGTATGTTGACAAGTCATTCAATGTCTGTTGTGGTGATATCGAAACAGTTCTCTCACAACTAAGTCCCGCGACTGCTGCTCTACGTGAGACTACGGCACTCACTACTACCGTAGTCTTGCATAGAGCATCAGTCTGGGGGTGATAGCAGCAAGAGGGCTATTTCCCTATAGCCTTGACTGACATTTATAACAACTTGTTTACAAGGCTACTCCTCTAAAATCAGACAGGTTCGGTAGTGTGATGACTTTTTTGTCATAACTCCCTTTTTTACTAGGATCCTTTCCTCATTCTGATCTATGCATTCCATAAACCTGGATGACCTTTGACCTTAAAGCTTGTTCAGTTCTAGGTTTAGTAGTGATTTTGTACTTGAGCATCAGTTCTGTGCAGGAGTGTCTTGTGTCTTCAACAAAACAGCCTGTTACTCGGAAAATTAATGTACTATTAATTATTCAACCAAAAGTTTGTTGTGATTTTTCTCCATAATTAGTTTTGTATAGAACTATATTCTGAAATGTATTTTGTGATACAAGTCTTTTTCGCGTTCTGTAAATGCCCAAAGGTGTAACTAAGTATGCATATTATAAATAGTTTATTTGTCCTTTTTTGTGTAAACAATCGCTAATGCTGCTGTATCTACAGATCATGTCATTGTAAATGCTGCTTGGATTGGTGTAGTTAGTGGTGGAATGAAATGTGACGCCTCCATGCCAAAATCAGGCAGTCCTCAGAAATAATATGGGTTGTGTCGGCATGATCATAAGCAGACCTGTAGCTGTACATCATCTTCTGAACTCTCGCCCAGTTACGGCATGCGCATGCAGGCCCTCCGTTGATGTTGATGCTTAGGGAGGGCACATACATGTATGCGCAGCAGTAACTGAGAGTGAGAGTTCATAGTTTGATGTACAGGCAAGGGCCCCATTTTATGGCTCTGCTTACCACCGAATTCTGCGCTTGTGGTCAAAATTCTTGCTTATTGTGCAAGCACTGAAATTCACTCAAACCTGCTAAAGTCTGCTTAATCAGCGCTGGCATCAATCAATGTGATGTAATTGAAACATTCTAAAGGGCCTATGATGTTGAGAAATACTACCTTACAAGGCTAAATTTGGTGTCATTTGAGTGTTGTTCTTATCTTTTTGATGAGCAAATGAACCCAATCTTGGGTTTTGGAATGAAGTACCTGGTTTTGGCATGGAATGTCACAAATGATGAACTTGTACATTTTGTTCATGTAATAGAAGAAGTGCAGTATTGATATTTATTTGTAAAGTCAGGTAATACTTTGGTAGTCATTTCATCAGATTTTTATGGTGTAGAACACTAATGTGTAAAAGTGAAATGGTACAAATCTTAAGACTATCAGGAGATAGAGTTTAATTGGATGTTTGCACTGTTTTCCTCGACATGAATACAACAATTTCAGTAAAAATATCAAAGGTTATGTTTTGTAAATAGATAATTTGAAGGAATGAAATCTTCAAAAACCAGCATCTTACCATACCAGTCATGATGGTAAACCTTTAACATGAGAGTTTGCGATTGAGAACAAGTGGACACTGAAGAGGAATGATGTTATTCCAATTTTTTTTCTTATTTCTTGCTTTCTTTTTCCCTCAGTAAGATTGTAG
Source organism: Asterias rubens (assembly GCF_902459465.1). Taxonomy (NCBI): domain Eukaryota; kingdom Metazoa; phylum Echinodermata; class Asteroidea; order Forcipulatida; family Asteriidae; genus Asterias; species Asterias rubens. Next base: position 78,125 of record NW_022985707.1, read on the forward strand.
CATGAAAAGTTACCTATAAGCCAATAGACATTTATCACGCTGTGACCATCTTGGTCATGGTTTCCAATAACAGTAATCAATGCTAACATTCATTGCACAAACATGGCACTAGACTATTTTGTCGTCCAGCCTCAGTTTGGTTACAATGAGTTTGAATGGAGTAAAATCAAGATGGCCACATCGTGCTTATTGTAAACCCAGCATTGAAATCGGGCCTTGATAACCACACTATGACACCAGTACAAATGTATGTATTTTTGTACAAATTTAAGAAAGGTTTTATACACTGTTTAAGCAAGAAAATGTTAAACTATATGTTGGAGTTATGATCAGCGACATGTGTAAGCAATAAATATTTCTATGAAAAAGAAAAACACAGTGCATTGATAAGCATTTTATCAGAGATATGCTTAAAATTGGAAATCAAATGGCAAGGGGCAAGTCCAGCATTTTTATCAAAAATAGGCCTAAATTTGATAAAAACGACAAGGGGTTAGTCCAGCATTTTTGTCAAAAATAGGCCTAAATTGGTAAAAATGACAAGCATTTTTGTCAGAAATATGCTTAAAATTAAGTCCAACATTTTTGTCAAAAAAAAAGGTTTAAAATTGATAAAAATGGCAAGGGGTAAGTCCGGCATTTTTATCAGAAATATGCTTAAATTAAAGATCAGCATTTTTGTCAAAAATAGGCCTAAAATTGAAAAAAATTACAAGCATTTTTGTCAGAAATATGCTTAAAATTAAGTCCAACATTTTTGTCAAAAAGGGTTTAAAATTGATAAAAATGGCAAGGGGTAAGTCCAGCATTTTTATCAAACATAGGCCTAAAATTGATAAAAATGTCAAGGGGTAAGTCCAACATTTTTATCAGAATTATGCTTAAATTTAAGTCCAGCATTTTTATCAACAATTGGCCTAAAATTGATAAAAATGACAAGGGGTAAGTCCAGCATTTTTATCAGAAATATGCTTAAATTTAAGCCCAGCATTTTTGTCAAAAATAGTCCTAAACTGATAAAAATGACAAGGGGTTAGTCCAGCATTTTTGTCAGAAATATGCTTCAAATTAAGTCCACCATTTTTGTCAAAAATAGGTATAAAATTGATATAAATGGCAAGGGGTAAGTCCAGCATTTTTATCAAAAATAGGCCTAAAATTGATAAAAATTACAAGGGGTAAGTCCAGCATTTTTATCAGAAATATGCTTAAATTTAAGTCCAGCATTTTTGTCAAAAATAGTCCTAAACTGATAAAAATGGCAAGGGGTAAGTCCAGCATTTTTATCAGAAATATGCCTAAATTTGATAAAAACGACAAGGGGTAAGTCCAGCATTTTTGTCAAAAATAGGCCTTAATTGGTAAAAATGGCAAGGAGTAAGTCCAGCATTTTTATCAAAAATAGGCCTAAATTTGATAAAAACGACAAGGGGTTAGTCCAGCTTTTTTGTCAAAAATAGGCCTAAATTGGTAAAAATGACAAGGGGTAAGTCCAGCATTTTTATCAGAAATATGCTTAAATTAAAGATCAGCATTTTTGTCAAAAATAGGCCTAAAATTGAAAACAATTACAAGCATTTTTGTCAGAAATATGCTTAAAATTAAGTCCAACATTTTTGTCAAAAACAAAGGTTTAAAATTGAAAAAAATGGCAAGGGGTAAGTCCAGCATTTTTATCAGAATTATGCTTAAATTTAAGTCCAGCATTTTTGTCAAAAATAGGCCTAAAATTGAAAAAAATTACAAGCATTTTTGTCAGAAATATGCTTAAAATTAAGTCCAACATTTTTGTCAAAAAAGGGTTTAAAATTGATAAAAATGGCAAGGGGTAAGTCCAGCATTTTTATCAGAATTATGCTTAAATTTAAGTCCAGCATTTTTATCAACAATTGGCCTAAAATTGATAAAAATGACAAGGGGTAAGTCCAACATTTTTATCAGAATTATGCTTAAATTTAAGTCCAGCATTTTTATCAACAATTGGCCTAAAATTGATAAAAATGACAAGGGGTAAGTCCAGCATTTTTATCAGAAATATGCTTAAATTTAAGCCCAGCATTTTTGTCAAAAATAGTCCTAAACTGATAAAAATGACAAGGGGTTAGTCCAGCATTTTTGTCAGAAATATGCTTCAAATTAAGTCCACCATTTTTGTCAAAAATAGGTCTAAAATTGATATAAATGGCAAGGGGTAAGTCCAGCATTTTTATCAAAAATAGGCCTAAAATTGATAAAAATTACAAGGGGTAAGTCCAGCATTTTTATCAGAAATATGCTTAAATTTAAGTCCAGCATTTTTGTCAAAAATAGTCCTAAACTGATAAAAATGGCAAGGGGTAAGTCCAGCATTTTTATCAGAAATATGCCTAAATTTGATAAAAACGACAAGGGGTTAGTCCAGCATTTTTGTCAAAATTAGGCCTAAATTGGTAAAAATGACAAGGGGTAAGGCCAGCATTTTTATCAGAAATATGCTTAAATTAAAGATCAGCTTTTTGGTCAAAAATAGGCCTAAAAATGATAAAAATGACAAGCATTTTTGTCAGAAATATGCTTAAAATTAAGCCCAGCATTTTTGTCAAAAATAGTTCTAAACTGATAAAAATGACAAGGGGTTAGTCCAGCATTTTTGTCAGAAATATGCTTCAAATTAAGTCCACCATTTTTGTCAAAAATAGGTCTAAAATTGATATAAATGGCAAGGGGTAAGTCCAGCATTTTTATCAAAAATAGGCCTAAAATTGATAAAAATGACAAGGGGTAAGTCCAGCATTTTTATCAGAATTATGCTTAAATTTAAGTCCAGCATTTTTGTCAAAATTGGTCCTAAACTGATAAAAATGGCAAGGGGTAAGTCCAGCATTTTTATCAGAAATATGCCTAAATTTGATAAAAACGACAAGGGGTAAGTCCAGCATTTTTGTCAAAAATAGGCCTTAATTGGTAAAAATGGCAAGGAGTAAGTCCAGCATTTTTATCAAAAATAGGCCTAAATTTGATAAAAACGACTAGGGGTTAGTCCAGCTTTTTTGTCAAAAATAGGCCTAAATTGGTAAAAATGACAAGGGGTAAGTCCAGCATTTTTATCAGAAATATGCTTAAATTAAAGATCAGCATTTTTGTCAAAAATAGGCCTAAAATTGAAAACAATTACAAGCATTTTTGTCAGTAATATGCTTAAAATTAAGTCCAACATTTTTGTCAAAAACAAAGGTTTAAAATTGAAAAAAATGGCAAGGGGTAAGTCCAGCATTTTTATCAGAATTATGCTTAAATTTAAGTCCAGCATTTTTGTCAAAAATAGGCCTACAATTGATAAAAATTACAAGCATTTTTGTCAGAAATATGCTTAAAATGAAGTCCAACATTTTTATCACAAAAAAGGTTTAAAATTGATAAAAATGGCAAGGGGTAAGTCCAGCATTTTTATCAGAAATATTGATAAAAATGGCAAGGGGTAAGTCCAGCATTTTTGTCAGAAATATGCTTAAAATTAAGTCCAGCATTTTTGTCAAAAATAGGTCAACAATTGATAAAAATTGCAAGGGGTAAGTCCAGCACTTTTATCAGAAATAAGCCTAAAATTGATAAAAATGACAAGGATTAAGTCCAGCATTTTTATCAAAAATAGGCCTTAAAATGACAAGGGGTAAGTCCAGCATTTTTATCAGAAATTTTTGTATGCTTAAATTTAAGTCAAGCATTTTGGTCAAAAATAGGCCTAAAATTTTCTGGTATAAATGATCCATAGTCATCACATATCTGGGACTAATCTGCCTAATCTAATCCTTTTTTAAAACCTCCTTAAAACTTATCCTTATCCCATGCCAGACTGTTCCAATAAAACTAGATTTGTTGATGTAGCGGTCTGTGCAGGGGTTTTACTGCTTAGTTGAAAGAGTAACTTTGAAGTGTAGGGGTGGGTATTAATTCAATGTACAATGCGTCCAAATACGCCAGTGATGCCACGATCCTCTAGTATTCATGGAATTTATCAGATTAAGGTGTACATTATAAAGAATCATCACTACTTACCACGAGATTAATACCCCTAATCTAATCCTTTAAAACCTCCTTAATACTAAATCTTAAATAATCCTGGGGCTCGGGTACACAAAGCGCTAAGATTCATCTTAAGATGAGTCGCCATAAGTCGCCATAGTGACATCACAGTTTGCTTAGCATTTAAGATTGATACACAGTTAAATTATTCTTAGCTGTTTGTGAAATTGGCCCCCATACTATTCCAATAAAACTGGATCTGTTGAAGTTCTCTGTGGATTTTACTACTAAGCTGACAAGGCTATACATTGGATCACACAGAGCGACTGAGTTCCCTTATCTACTTAGCCCATGCGGGCGCTTCTGAATATTTGAAGAACCTGAGTTTCTAACCTGGGATTGATTTCGTACACAAAATATCAAATTGATGTTAACTGTGCATCAATCCTACTTGCAAAGCAAAGTGTGATGTCTCAGTACAAACCTGTGAAAGAACCTAATACAAATCACTGTAGTAATACTAATTACTGAATCTTAGTGCTTAGGTAATGGACCTGAGGGTTTATAGTCCCCCCCCCCCCTCTTCCCATAAGAAAACGAAAGTTCTAAAATTGTTCCCCATATCTGATGGTCTAAGGGAAGAGCAAATCAAAGGGTGAACCTACATGATTATGGTGGGTCACATGACAGTCATTTTGTCCAATAACGGCCAACACATCAACAACGGCACAATCTCCATGCATGCAGTAATTTGTAAGTTTGTTTGTTTAGATGATCTTCCAATCAAGGGAACTCGGCAAACTCCCACAAGGGGATATAAACACCAAGCTGGCAACAGCCAATCTCTCTCATACAAACATTGGTTGAACGTCTATGATTATGAATCACACAAATCAAGGAATTGTGATTCGGTAACTAGATGACCATACTTATTCAGATCTGTTAGATAAGGGGATTTGAACCCACAACCTTGTGATTGCAAGTCATGCAGTCTAACCAATGGACCCTGGGCTGGATTTCACAAAAAGTTAAGACTAGTCTTATCTCAAGTTAGGACAAGTTACTCGTCTTAACTTAGGACTAGCCACACGTTTTGTATATCTCCTAGGACAAGTTAGGACATAGTCCTAAATCTTTGTGAAATCGACCCTGGTGTATTAGCATGTTCTAAACCTTCCCATGTAAAATAAGTGTGTGAACAAACTTGAAAACCAAGTACAAACCTAATGTTATTCAATTATTAGCATGTCCCAAACCTTCCAAGGTAAAATAAGTTCGTACAAACATGGCACTTAAAGACTGGCTGATGGTGACGAGGAACCATGTGGTAGGCCCCAAGAAATCATGAATGTTCATTTCTGCATGGAGAAATTCACAGGTTTAGAAAAAAATTACCTTGGAGTTAAGAAATACTGGACAAGAGCTTGTTAAAAATTCAGCACAATCGGCCATGGCATGGCTCCTTCAAAGGAATTAGATTAAACCAGTTTATCTACTCAGGATTCACTCCCTACTGAGATTAAGAAAAGAAAACCCATACAACAGTTTGTAATACTTAATCTGGTTTCTGATCTGTAGTTAAGTGAAGGATGCACGCAAGTCAAATCTGTCTACTAGACATTGGTTCAAGCATTGACTGTAGTTCAATGAATATTTTCATTACTATATAAAAGCAGAAAATCTCAAGTCTGTGAGGAATGCAACAGATCTGTGTGAGGCTTAGGTGTAATGGCGTGTTTGTTTCGATAAGCCATTTGTGAGTTAGATTTGATTAAAGTATTGTACAATGACTTGCTTAGTCACAAGTTATCGCTTTCATTTGAAATCCTCAGACTATAGAGACAGTTGATATGTCAAATGGTTCGTGGCAAGCCTTTGTATGGCAACCTCCAGATGAGCAGACCCTGGTACCAATGTGCCATACACATCCATTCAGAATTGTGTATGGGTGTTCACCATCTTTTACAGAACTACGCAAAACCTTGCCATACTTCATAAACTTAAAAAAAGGAAAGGGTCACATCACATTTACAATTTATAAATCATCTTAACAGTCTTCAGAAACACTACAAAGAGTGTGACCCCATTTGACCTTGACTTTCAGTTCAAATTGGAAGTTGAAGTTTTATTTTGGAAAAAATTAACCCCAGAACCAGACATTGGATTTATAAGTTCAAACGACGTCACCAATTCATTCAATCACAATTTGATGACATCACTCACACCACCTTGTTTTAGTGACAAAATAGTAAAATCATGTTTGGAGATTACAGCAGTAAAAAGACAAATTCTTGAGATCTGACCTATTCTCTCTTGCAGTGTTGTAGTCGAGACCTGATAGTCTGAGACCAAGACCAAAACCGAGACCTGAAGGAAGGTCTAAGGGGGAGACCGAGACTGGTGACCAGACCTACAACCAGCCTAAAAAACTGCTTGTGAATGCTATCATCAAACTGAAGAAAAAGTGCCAAGCTCTGGAATGTCACTTTGTTCAGAAACCAATAAGTGTGAGTGACATCAGTATCACCTTTGACACTTCCAATGACTAAACCATCCATTCATATGCTATTCTTATTATAGAAAAGGTTACTTCACTTTATCTACATTTTTGATTCACAAATAAAATAATAAAAAGGGAAAATGATTTGGGGTTGAATGGAGATAAATTGACTAGAGCGAGATTTGAACAGCATCCAGATTACTGCAACTAAGGCATTGTCGTCATCCTGTGACAATGATGATACAATGAAAACAAGAAGTTAAAGGCAGTGGACACTGGTATTGGTAATTACTCAAAATAATTATTATCATAAAACCTTA